>NC_045445.1:66493365-66518357 GCF_002776525.5 Piliocolobus tephrosceles | reverse complement strand
AGAAAGAAAGAAAGAAAGAAAGAAAGAAAGAAAGAAAGAAAGAAAGAAAGAAAGAAAAAAGAAAATGTTCCATTATGTGTTTTTACCAACATTCGGCTGCCTGGGTTGGAGATTTTTCAGGTACATATAACAAATGATAGAGGAGGTTTAGGTACTGGCATGAGAGTAATTAAAATAACAAACCACAGCATCTGAAATAGATAGAGAGTAAAATGAAAACAAAAGAAGGATGACGGACACAAAATTAGGTCATTCGAATGCTAGTCCTGATAAGGGACAAGAAGAATCATAATAGGAAGAGTTTAGAAAATAGCCTGGAAAGATAAATGTTGATCAAAGTAGATATTTGAACCAGTGATTTAGTAACTACAGTAGTTCAGGATGATGACAACATTCATCGGATGACAGTGAGAATGGTGGCTATTGAGTAGAGAAAAAGGCATTAAAAATGAGAAGTTTGAAGAAACTGAGACTAAAGGGTGATTTATGTATTGTTAACCCGGATTTTGAAATTACTGGGAGTGTGTGAGGATTTGCATTAAAAAATAATACTACATGCTATGGGCTGAATTGTGTCTACCTTCAAAGTTTATATGTTAAATTCCTAAGTCCTAGTACCTCAGAGTATGACTGTATTTGGAAACTGGGTCTTTAAAGATGTAGTTAAGAAAAAATTAGGTCATTAGAGTGACCTCTTCTTATAAGAAGAGGAGATTCGGACACAGATACATACAGAGGAAAGACTATGTGAACCCATGTTAAAGAAAACATATTCTGGCACTTGTTAAAACACTAAGGTTTCAAGGTCATTGCACTAGGAAAGACAAGACACAGCTCAACTTCTAATTTAAAAACAGTTGGTGATTTATAGCCAGTCAGCAGACTGAAGGGGCCAGTGGATGGAAAATTACTAAAAGGCAATGCTAGGGAGATTCTTGCTAAACCAACTTAACAGGATTCTTTCTGAAGGCAGGCCAAGAACTTAGACATTAAAGGTGGGGGATATTGAATACGGTCTGATATCAAGGGTGGGGAATTATCTCTTAAATGACTAATTAGGATTCTTGCTAAAAGTACACTATGCAAGCCTGACAAAAATTTAAAAGAAATTGGGCAAGGTCGAGGTCTAGCTTAAAAAAGAGCTCAGAGGAATGTCACTAAAGTTTGGCCAAGGAGACAGTCTTTGTCAGACACAGAGATAAGACAGCAATCTATAAGCCAACGAGAGAGAAGCATCTCAGAAGAAACCACCCCTACTGATACTTTAATCTTGGACTTACAGCTTCCAGAATTGTGAGAAAATAAATTTCTGTGTTTCTTTTTTTTTTTAAGACATGAAGCCTGTGGCTCTTTGTTATGGCACCCTTAGCAAACTAATAAACTGTGATTCAGTAAATGAAGCCAAATTGTCAAGGGAACGGTGGATTGTGGTGACAGAGATTAGTAGAGAGAAATTAGAGCCAGATGTCATTATATTAAAGTGACTGATGGAATACCATTCAGCCTTTAAAAGGGAAGAAATTCTGCCATTTTTAACAATATGGATGAAATTTGGAGGTCATTATGCTAAATGAAATAAGCTAAACACAGAAAGAGATACCATATGTTTCCACTTACATGTGGAATCTAAAACACCCAAACTCATAAAAGTAGAGATTAGAGTGAGGGTTGACAAAGGCGGGGGGCTGGAGGGAATAAGATGGTAATCCAAGAGGAAAAATACTCAATTAGATAGAAGGAATAAGCTTTATTTTTATTGAGATCTGTTGCAGAGTATAGTGAATATAGTTGATATTTCAGTACTATAAATTTCAATATTGCCTAGAGAGTAAATCTCAAATGTTCTTAGAATAAAATATGTCAAATATTTGAGGTTATAGATAGATTAATTGAATAATTCCAGGTTGTATAAAAAAGTCATGTCATCACCTTCTGTCCCATAAACATATAAAACTATAATTTTTTAATATATAATTTAAAATTTTTTAAAAAGTGGCTGAGGAAGTAGTAGATTACAAGTCATTACAAAGGCCATACAGATTCCCCTGCCAACCAAAGTTTGATAATAATAATAATAATAATAATAATAATAATAATAATGATAATATCAACAATGACAATAAAAATAGCAGCAAATAATTCTCTATTGATTCCTATATGCCAAGTATTGTTCTAATCACTTAATACACATTAACTCATTTACTCCTCAAAACCCTCTTATTACCTCCATTTCATAATGAGAAAACTAAAGCATAGAAAGATTAAATCATTTATCCAAGGTTATATTGCTAGTCAGTCACAGGACTAATATTCAAGCCAAGACATTCAGAATCAATGCCTCTTCTCTGTCTGAACCAACATGCTACAATGTACACAGGATATGTATTAAAAAAAAAAAAAAAAAAGAAAGCCTCCGTTAGCTTTTATCTAAAGTCACACATCTCATGAAAGGCAAATTCCAGATCCAACTAAATATTCTTCTTTCAATTTTGGTATTCACATTGGCATTCATAATTTGAACAAAACTTTTACTGAACAAATTGTGGTCATTTAGTCAGTTGTGATTAAGAATGCCAGTTTGTTAATTAAATTACACAAAAGAAGATTTAACCTGTTGCACAAAAGTAGACGTTTTAGAAATTACTTAGAAAAATATGAGTTTAAGAATGTATCATTCTCTCTTCTGACTTACAACATTATAGACCTAAGAATTTTATAATTTAATGGTTTTTTTTGATATGGTTTGGCTGTGTCCCCACCCAAATCACATCTTGAATTGTAACTTCTATAGTTCCCATGGGTCATGGGAGGAACCCGGTGGGAGGTGATTGAATTAAGGGAGCAGGTCTTTCCTGTGCTGTTCTCATGATAGTTAGTGAGTCTCATGAGATCTGATGATTTATAAAGGGGAGTTTCCCTGCAAGCTCTCTTCTCTTGTCTGCTGCCATGTGAGACGTGCCTTTCACCTTCCACCATGATTATGAGGCCTCCCCAGCCATGTGAAACTGTAAGTCTAATAAACCGCTTTCTTTTCTAAATTGCCCAGTCTTGGGTATGTCTTTATCTGCAGCATGAAAACGAACTAATACAGAAAATTGCTACCACTAGAGTGGGGTTCTGCTGAAAAGATTCGTAAAACTGTGAAAGCAACTTTGGAACTGGGTAACAGGCAGAGGTTGGAACAGTCTGAAGGACTCAGAAGAAGACAGGAAAATGTAGGAAAGTCTGGAACTTCCTAGAGACTTGTTGAAAGGCCTTGACAAAAATCCTGATAGTGACATGAATAAGGTGCAGTCTGAGGTGGTCTTAGATGGAGATGAGGAACTTGTTGGGAACTGGAGCAAAGGTGACTTGCTATGTTTTAGCAAAGAGATTGGTGGCGTTTTGCCCCCGTCCTAGAGATTTGTGGAGCTTTGAAGTTGAGAGAGATAATTTAGGGAATCTGGCAGAAGAAATTTCTAAGCAGCAAAGCATTCAAGAGGTAACTTGGGTGCTGTTAAAGGCATTCAGGTTTAAAAGGGAAATAGAGCATAACAGTTTGAGAAATTTGCAGCCTGACAAGGAGATAGAAAATAAAATCCCATTTTCTGAGGTGAAACTCAAACCAGCTGCAGAAATTTTCATAAGTATGGAGGAACAGAATGTTAGTCCTCAAGATAATAAGGAAAATGTCTCCAGGGCATGTCAGAGGTCTTCACAGAAGCCCCTCCTATCACAGGCCTGGAGGTCTAGGAGAAAAAAGTAGTTTCATGGGGGGGCCCAGGATTCCTGTGCTGTGTGCAGTCTAGGGACTTTGTACCCTGCATCCCAGGCACTCCAGCCACGGCTGAAAGGGGCCAACATAGAGCTCAGGTTGTGGCTTCAGAAGGTGCAAGCCCCAAGCCTTGGCAGCTTGCATGTAGTGTTGAGCCTGTGAGTGCACAAAGCCAAGAATTGGGGTTTGGGAACCTTCACTTAGATTTCAGAAGATGTATGGAAATGCCTGGATGCCCAGGAAGAAGTTTGCTGCAGGGGTAGGACTCTCATGGAGAACCTCTGCTAGGGCAGTGCGGAAAGAAAATGTGTGGTTAGAGCCCCCAAAGATTCTCTACTGGGGCAGCACCTAGTGGAGCTGTGACAAGAGGGCCACCATCCTCCAGATCCTAAAATGATAGATCCACCCACAGCTTGCACCGTGTGCCTGGAAAAGCCACAGACACTCAACAGCAGCCTATGAAAGCAGCTGGGAGGGAGGTTATACCCTGCATAACCACAGTGGTGGAGCTGCCCAAGACCATGGGAACCCACATCTTGCATCAGTATGACCCAGATGTGAGACATAGAGTCAAAGGAGATTGTTTTGAAGCTTTAAGATTTCACTGCCTTGCTGGATTTCGGACTTGCATGGGGCCTGTAGCCCCTTTGTTTTGACCAATTTCTCCCACTTGGAATGGCTGCATTTACCCAATGCCTGTACCCACATTGTATCTAGGAAGTAACTAACTTGCTTTTGATTTTACATGCTCATGGGCAGAAGGGACTTGCCTTGTCTCAAATGAGACTTTGGACTGTGGACTTTTGAGTTGATGCTGAAACGACTTAAGACTTTGGGATCTGTTGGGAAGGCATGATTGGTTTTTGAAAGTGAGAACATGAGATTTGGGAGGGGCAGAAGTGGAGTAATATGCGTTGGCTTTGTCCCTACCTAAATGTCTTCTTGAATTGTAACTCCCACAATTCCCATGGGTTGTGGGAAGAACCCAGTGGGAGGTGATTGAATTATGGGGCAGGTCTTTCCTGTGCTGTTCTTGTGATATTGAATACGTCTCAGGAGATCAGATGAATTTAAAAAGAGGAGTATCCCTTCACAAGCTGTCTTCTCTTGTCTGCCACCATGTGAGACATGCCTTTCACGTTCTGCCATGATTATGAGACCTCCCCAGTCACATGAAACTGTAAGTCCCATAAAACTCTTTCTTTTGTAAATTGCCCAGTCTTGGGTATGTCTTTATCAGTAGCATGAAAACTGACTAATACAGTTGTATTGCCAAAGAGGGTGCCAAAGGAGATTTTTTAATGAGGTCTAGAATTCAGTTCACTCAGGGAATAAACATTTATGGTTAGAAATGGTGATCTGAAGTATGACCACATTATTTAAGCATAGGCACCTCTAAGGAAAATCTCTCTCTGTGAAGTTAATCAACTGCATTCACATTTTATGAAGACTTTAGCAATTTGATAACCCAACCTCTTAATTCCTTTAAGTAGTCTTCATGTACTGTGAAATGAGAGTCTGTTTTAGGGATTAAATAACTCGAAGGAGAAGAAGTTTAATTTGAGTATATACTAAAATGTTTAGTAGCAATTGGGAATCGAAATGTTTGATCAAGGGTCAAAAAGTCTTGGCACTCAGAGAGCAGCATAGTCTAGCCATATGTTCAATGGGCAAGGAATACAGCTCTAAATGTATTGGTTATTCCTGTTGCACCGCCATTGTGAAGAGAATGAAATCAACGTGCCAGTAACCTAGAGTTGTGAAAGCTTTCAGAATAATTCAGGAACAATATATCCACAGAAAATTTAAAAATCAAGTAAAAATACACTTGAAAAATTATTTTTCACTTTTCTTTACTGTTCACCGTGAATAAGTCTATTCATTCAAGTATGCTGCAAAATTAGAGTAGGAGTCATAAGATTTTCTTCAATAAGAAGTGAATTTTGACTAGAAAAATATATAAGGAAATCTAAAAGTGAATATTCACAAAAGCGTATTGAAGCCAAATAGTTTGGAATATATTTTGACAAACAATATTAGTTTCTCATAAGTTTCTTATCAGTTACATCATTGGTTCTTAGCCATTTTTCAGGTAAGTAAATGGTTTAATTGAAATGATATCAAAAAGATAAGCAAATAAATGAAGTGTATCTATTCAACATTTAACTGTAAACAAGGTAGTCTTGGTATTAAAAGTATAAAATAGAATGTCTTATTTAATGCTTGGGATATACAAAATTTCAAAACTGGATTATACATTTGTATGAGTATTTTACGTTATATTGCTAATTTACTTATTATGGTTTATACTATCCCTCCCCACAGATACATTCTCCATCCTTACCTGCCAGCAAACATATTTTTCAGCAATGGCTGTGTCACATCCACAGTTCCATAATTTCCTGAGATTGAAAGATAACATTTCATTGTTTGAATAGATTGTGGATTCAATTTCCTGACAGGTGGATTTCAGCATTTTTCATACTTCTTTATGATATACTTTCAGGACTAAATCCTATTAATTTCTTGCTCAGGAATAAATCATATTTACCTTGTCATGATAGTGGTCTGAAAAAGTTTGTGAAAATGAATTTTCACCAGAATGTGCTTTCATTCATGGAGATTGAATACACATTCAATAATACACAATCAAAATATACATTAATACCTGGTGTATTTAAAAAATTTTAGTACTTGTATATAAAGTTACTAAATATTTTCATCTCAGAGGTATTACTGCTTAGTCTCACTGGTATAACATAATTTATTTTAAAATTGATCTTAACATTATTATTAGCTATGTGTTATACAAGGGTTGTTAATAATTTATTCTAGGAAAATTAGCTCTATCTTTAAATTGTGTCACAAGTTTTTTTAAAGAATTATTTCTGGATGCACTGATCTCATAATCATTTTTCAATTGTAATAAAGAGTATATAGATTGCTAGTGACTTGTTCAGAGAGAATGCTATGTAAATTCCAAAGATATCACAAGGGTGAAAATGAGTCTGATGCTTCGAGAAATGTTTTCATATATTTATAAGAACATAAAATAAACTTTTAAAGTATCTGATATTTTGATATGCCGTACATCTTTAAATTTCTTTCAAAAACTCAAAAATTATTTTAAATGTTTTGCATATGTTGAAAGGTACCAAGAAATGATAAGTAATTATTTGGACTTTAAATATCAAGATAAACCATTATGAAAAGGTAACTGCCTTCATGGATCTTAGAATCTATGTTGAGAGAAAATTTAACTATAGAAATCTGTAGTTTAACTATAGAAAATCTGTAAGGCAATTTAACTATAGAAATAAGGAATAATATGATATTAATAATACACTGCAAAGATGATAGTTTTTTTCAATAATGAAAATACCTGTAAAATTTTTTACAAAACAACAAACAAGACTAACGAAGAAACAAGTAAGATAATAAATTGGAGTTTATAACTTGATTAATAAAATTTCAAGAAAATGGATTGGCTATAATTAGAACACAATTTTTGTTTGTATTTGGAAACCTCAAACTCATTCAGGGTCGTGGCTGATCATTTCTTCAAAACAAATTGCAAGTACTTTTTTTTTTAAATTTTGCCCTGGCTCCCTGTATCTGGATATGTAATTAGCTGTTCACATTATTTCTGGATAGCCAACCAGGACCCAGAATTACTCCCTATGCATTATTTGACTCTCCATTATTCACTAGGATTGTTGACTGAGCTGATTTATTCAACTATATAAGTGACCCCCTTTCCTTCCTCTTCATATTATTCTCTCAGAAATAATATCCCTTCTTGAAAACATGGAATCTTTTCAGGAAGCATGTACATGCATTAGAAATTTGTTTTCCCTGTCAGTCTCAAAAAACTTAGCAAGGATGATTTAGGAGAGTAACAGATCAGTTGTGGACACTAGGTTGTGTTCTCCTTATTCTAAAACATACAGAAGGACAACTGGTCATTCACTTACTAATCTTATTTCCAAGTTTTGGGGGAAGGTAGTGAAGGGCACTTTCAGATGAATATAATTCATACTAGCTAGTGAGTATGCTGGATCAAGTTGAAAAGACTTTTTAATGGATTCAAAATCAATGCTGTTATTTTAATAACTTATATATAACTTTTATCTATTTACCTAGTCAGAGAGATAGCTAAAAATTTAAGATATATACATAAAATATTTAATTATGATGACAAATAATTATATGTATGGTTTCTCAGAATTTTTCTTGTACCAGAAATCCATTTTTGAGAGAGCATGAAAACAAACAGATAAAGCCTCCCAAGTCCCCCCTACCTCCACTACCCCTGCCACCACCAGGGAGAAGGGGAAGTTTGATAGATTATTGGAGAAATCCACATGTCTTCCTTTTACCTTACCAGTTTCTAACTTAGAAAATCTTGACCTCCTTCACATACAGAAACCTCTGCTTCTGATATATAGTCTGTCCCATCACATTCATCCCATAGTTGCCAAACTAATGTTTAAACACAGCAGTTCTGTTACAGTTACAGGCATGAGTGGGGCAGAAGAGGGCTCTCGCCACCCATCCATCAGGAATGTCAGGCAATCTAATAGGGTGATGGTTTGACAGTTATCACATTGCCTTTCCAAAAATGATAATTCAGCAGCTGGTGCCAGGGAAGCAGTGTTTAGGCAAGATTTGCTGCAGTAAATGTCATTTAGCTTAGAGACCTGAAAAAGAGGAGGCTGAGGTTAAGAGGAACACCTTTAAGCCTTGGGAACTTCCTGTTGCAAAGGTTAGAAGTGAGAAGGAGCAGGGCACTTTTGAGGCACTGTGAGAACTTGAAATGGTTGAAGAGTAGGTCATCTGACTATAATGGAAGATGAGCAGCCAGAATTTCATTCAATTTTAAATGAAACTGAAGCATAACTGAAGCATTGGTATACAAATTAATAATTGATCTATACAAGTTATTATCATTTGAAGGTACATCCTCAATTATATTGTTATGGGATCTCTGGAGGGTCGATTTTTTCTGGCCAGAAACATCTGTGGCTGCAGCACCTTCGCCCAAGTTCTCACCCTGTGTCCAGGAAGAATGTGGTACACAGACAAGTGAAGGGTGAGGAAGAAGAGTTTTATTTAGTGTTAGAACAGCTCGGTGGAATGGGGAGCTCCTCTCTGTAGGCCGGTTGTCCATTGAGTGTTCAGCTCTCAGTAGAGAGGAGGCCCTGGAGAGGGTGGCTCCTCTCCACAGGCAAGTCATTCAGACATCTCTGCAGGTCTCTGAAGCTTTCAGCAGGGAGGGTACCTCCTCTCTGCTGGCAGGTCATCTCGGCAGCTCTCAGTGGAAAGGGTACTGCTCTGTGCAGCAGGCTGTCCCATCATCTCTGCTATCAGCAGCAAAAATACTCCTGTCTGCTGCTGGTCCTCCCATCGTCTCCCTGCCCTCTTTGTCCTCTGGCCATCCTCTGCCCTGCTCTGGCTGAGCCTAGGGCTTTTATGGACATCAGAGGCAAGGAAATGCGTGCTGACTGGGCCATGGGCAGCCATGGGTGGGCCCCAAAGAGGCACTATGAGTCCCCACTCTGGTCCGCAGGACTGGCAGCCTTGTACCTCACCTTCAGGCCCTCCCTAACCCGAATATGGGGACTTACTGGGGACCCACCTTCTTCTGCCCAGGAATCAATCTGCCTCCAGCCACCATTCATGGACCCTGGGCTAGGCCCCAACCCTCACTCTGAGATCGGAGGAGGGGCCAAGAGTGGAGAGAGGTGAGACAGACACCCCCAAGCCTGCAGAGACATGGGGGTCTTTCCTGCAGGCCCCAAGAGTGCATGCTACAGAGACACCTGGCTCCTGCACTTGGGAGGGTGCCTGCACCTACACCTGGATAGGCAGATCCTGCCTGCTCCTGGTCCTCTCCCAAGAGCACAAGGAGGCTGGGATGCACAGCTGCAGTTTGGGTGGCTGTAGCCCCACCCAGGAGGGTGGAGCCACTGCCATCAATATTACTATATGAGGCTGTCTCAAAGTATCGGGAAACAGCTACTGGAAGGAACCTGAGCTTTAGAGTCAGACTAAGGGATTCGAGTTACCTTAGAGAAACTTCTTATATTATCAGTAAAATCAAGGCATTAGCATTTACATCACAAGAATGTTAAAAGACTATTGTTTTATTTATTATACTGTTCCCAGCGCCTGGTACATACACAGACATTTTATAAATGTTTCTTAAATTAATGTTAAATTTGTTTTCTTCTGTTGCTTTTCTAATTGACTTCTGGAGACAAAGTAAGAATTACCCTGTCTTTTAAACTGCTGTTAATACATTTTCCATTATGCAGAAGTATCCAAGGTCATTTGATTGCATGTATATGACAAATTCCACTTTTTTTTCTGCCTTTGAATAGTAAGTAGTTTGTTAAGCTAGCAAATTTTTATTACACTGTAATGGCAGGGTATTGTTTAAGATAACAATGGTACTGAGACTGAAGCACTGTCTATGTTTTAATAGCATTAACTATCCAAGCCATTTTCATATCTGCAAACTATAATGTCTTAGATATCTTATATTCCATATGTATTTTGTCTGTTTCTTCATGTAGTGCTACTGTCACTGTTGTGTTAAGGCAATATACCTATTTCTTTCATTGACAACATCATTCAGTTCTGTTCTTCTGTTTTTCCTGCATATGTTTGAAAGCAAGAAGAGCTTTAAATATTGCTCAATAGAATGCTTGTCAATAGGGTTCATGTGTAATGTTTCTAGCTGTATATATTTAACAACATTTGAGTTCTATTTTAAATTATTCCACTTATCTCATGCTCACATTATATACTGTCTTTTGTCCTGAAGAACTTTTAATAAAATTAGGGAGGTACATTATTACAGTCTCTAAATGTGAAACTCATTGTTGAACAAAATAAAATTACCGTAGAGTATTGCATGAAACTTGCAACAATGGGAAAAGTTTATTGAAATTTAGAACTGCACCTAAACCATAAAGCAATCAACTGCTGACCTGGGCAAGTAATTTCCTCACAAATAGTACTCACAAGTAAACTTCCCTTCAAGATACTATTTCTGGCTGGGGGCAGTGGCTCATGCCTGTATTCCTAGCACTTTGAGATGCCAAGGTGGGCAGATCACTTGAGGTCAGGAGTTCCAGACAGACTGGGCAACATGGTAAAACCCTGTCTCTACAAAAAAATACAAAACAATTTGCCCGGCATGGTGGCACACCCCTGTAATCCCATCTACTCAGGAAGCTGAGGCAGGAGAATCGCTTGACCCAGGGAAGCGGAGGTTGCAGTGAGCCAAGATCGTGCCACTGCACTCCAGCCTAGGTGACAGAGAGAGACTCCATCTCAAAAAATAAAGATACTATTTCCATGGGCGTTATGTTGCAATAACATGACTATTGCAACTTAGAATTCACTTTTTCCAGCAACTCATTTTTGGCTGGCCTACAATTTCTTTGCCAAATCAGTTTAGGCACAATATGTGATATACAACTGTAAACACACACATTCACACAATGTTATTTTCTTTTATTAACTAAGGTGTATAAATAAAGCCTAAAGGAGATCCTATGAAAACTCCCAAAATACTCAAAATGGAGGCTATAAAGAGGTAGATATTTCTGTTCAACTTTATGTCACAATTTATTTAACTAACCCAAATAACTCAGATAATCCAATTCAGAGCCTTCATTATTGAGCTAAATAATTTATTATATTGTAATTAATATGCCTAGATATGGAAAGCAGGAAGTTCAAGTAAGACATATATATAGAGAGAGAGCAACATGGGGATTAATACTACTTCTCTTGAAGTAAATAGTTTCGGTGGAATAACAATAATAATTTGAATCTCAGTGAATTTGAAGGGAGTTAGTTAGCTTGCCTTAGGCAGATAGCAAGGGAAGGGTCCCTGGAGACCCCCCGGGTCCATGGGTCAGTGCCTCATCCCCACATGACATACAAAGCAGTCTGGGGAAAAGTTCAGGCTGCAAACACAGATAAGGAAACTAGCAGAGGGTGTTGTACCTAGAGACAGGCTCACAGCTGCACAGATAGTAAAACCTCAAGACCATCTGGATAAAAACTTGCACAAACCTCCAGTTCACTCAGATAAGTGAACAAGGCCTGTCATAGAAATGCCTATGTCCTTTGTATAGTCAGCATGTTCCCAAGAAAAGTTTATTCTCCTTTTGTGGGCATGGGCACAGTGGGTTCTTTCCTTTTTGACTGTGTGTCTGGTCTCCATGAATCATCATTTCAACCCATGGTGGATCTTTGGCCAAAGTCCAAGGTCAAGCTTTCACTTCAACTACTGATAGATCCTGGGCCAAGCTTAGCGGCCTCTATGAATCATCACTTCAGCCCCTGATTGGTCTTGGGCCAAGACCCTGGGCCGTGCTAAGTTACACATGCTCCAAGACAACCCACAGACTAAGCACATTCCTTCCCCTTCCCAGTCCATTAAATCCCTGGACCTCAGCCTCATAAGGGGTACTCCATTCAGGCCCCCCTCTCTGCTGGCAGAGAGCTTTCTTCTTTCACTTATTGAACATTCACTCTAACCTCACCTTTGTGTCCACACTCTTTAATTTTCTTGGAGGTAGAACAAAAAACTCTGGGCGTTTTCTCAGATGACAAGAGACTGTTACATCTCGGTACATTGCTGAGACTACAAAAATTAAGGAATAAATAAAAGTTGAAGCAGTAGAGACAACGTATTTTATGACTTTCTTATTAATTTGGCTTTGAAAGTGAAGAAAGAGAGGGAGAATGATAAATCCATACATCACACAACCTTGTATCTCATTTCAGTGTCCAATTCATAAGGAATGCTAAGTAAATACATGTTAATTTACCCTTACTGGAAATTAAATGTATTTTTAAAATTTATTAACAGTAACTAGAAGTCATTTACTCAACAGACTATGATAGCGATTATAGTTCTCAAAAATAAGTAAAATATCCCTGCTTTAAGTAGTTACCTGGAAGAGAATAGCAATCAGTGAGAGAGTATTAGGTCTTCAGCAGCAGGATGAAACACATTTTACACATGTATTAGTCCATTTTCATGCTGCTGATAAAAACATACGCAAGACTGAGAAAAGAGGTTTAACTGGACTTACTGTTCCACATGGCTGGGGAGGCCAAATCACAGCAGGAGGCGAAAGGCACTTCTCACGTGGTGCTAGCAAGAGAAAATGAGGAATATGCAAAAGCAGAAAGTCATGATAAAACCATCAGATCTCATGAGACATATTTACTACAATGGGCACAGTATGGGGGAAGCCCCGTGATTTAAATCATCTTCCACCCAGTCTCTCCCACAATATGCGGGAATTATGGGAGTACAATTCAAGATGAGATTTGGGTGGAGACACAGCCAAACAATATCATTCTGTCCCTGGACCCTCCAGGTCTCATGTCCCCACATTTATAAACCAATCATGCCTTCCTAACAATCCCCCAAAGTCTTAAATCATTTCAGCATTAACCCAAAATTCCACAGTCCAAAGTCTCTGAGACAAGGCAAGTCCCTTCCACCTATAAGCCTGTAAAATCAAAAGCAAGCTAGTCACTTCCTATATACAATGGGGGTACAGGCATTGTGTAAATATAGCCATGCCAAATAGGAGAAGTTGACAAAAATAAAGGGGTTACAGGGCCCATGCAAGTCTGAAATCTGGTGGGACAAATTTTAAAGTTCCAAAATGATCTCCCTTGACTCTAGGTCTCACATCCAGGTCATGCTGATGCAAGAGGTGGGTTCCCATGGTCTTGGGCAGCTCCACTCCTGTGGCTTTGCAGGGTACAGCCCCCCTCCCAGCTGCTTTCATGGGCTGGCATTGAGTGCCTACGGCTTTTTGAGGTGCAGGGAGCAAGCTCTTGGTGGATCTGTCATTCTGGGATCTGGAGGATGGTGGCCCTCTTCTCAAAGCTCCACTAGGTGGTGCCCCAGTAGGGATTCTGTGTGGGGGCTCCAACCCCACCTTTCCCTACTGCACTGCCCTAGCAGATGTTCTCCATGGGAGTCCTGCCCTGGTGGCAAATTTCTGCCTGAGCATCTAGGGATTTCCACACATCTTTTGAAATCTAAGCAGAGGTTCCCAAACCCCAATTCTTGACTTCTGTGCACCCTCAGGCTCAACACCATGTGGAAGCTGCCAAGGCTTGGGGCTTGCATCCTCTGAAGCCACAACCTCAGCTCCATGTTGGTCCCTTTCAGCCATTACTGGAGCAGCTGTGATGCAGGGCACCAAGTCCTTTGGCGGCAGACAGCACAGGGAACCTGGGCCCTGCCCACGAAATCATTTTTCCTTCCTAGACCTCTGGGTCTCCGAAGGGAGAGGCTGTCGCAAAGGTCTCTGGCATGCCCTGCAGACATTTTCCCCATTGTCTTTGGGATAAACATTCAGCTCCTCATTACTTATGCAAATTTTTGCAGCTGGCTGAAATTTCTCCTCTGAAATGAGATTTTCTTTTCTATCACATTTCTATTGCCAGGCTGCAAATTTTCTGAACTTGTATTCTCTGCTTCCCTTTCAAAACTGAATGCCTTTTACAGCACCCAAGTCACCTCTTGAATGCTTTGCTGCTTAAGAATTTCTTCCTCCAGTACCCTAAATCATCTCTCTCAAGTTCAAAGTTCCACAAATCTTCAAGGCAGGGCCAAAATGCCACCAGTCTCTTTGCTAAAACATAAGAAAAGTCACCTTTGCTCCAGTTCCCAACAAGTTCCTCATCTCCATCCAAGACCACCTCAGCCTGGATTTCATTGTCTATATCATTTTCAGTATTTTTGTCAAAGCCATTCAACAAGTCTCTAGGAAGTTCCAACCTTTTCCACATTTTCCTGTCTTCTTCTGAGCCCTTCAAGCTGTTCCAGCTTCTGCCTGTTACCCAGTTCCAAAGTCGTTTCCACTTTTTCGGGTATCTTTTCAGCAATGCCCCACTCTACTGGTACCCATTTATTATATTAGCCCATTTTCATGCTGCTGATAAAGACATACCAGAGACTGGGAAGAAGAAGAGGCTTAATTGGACTTACACTTCCACATGGCTGAGGAGACCTCAGAATCCTGACGGGAGGAGAAAGGCACTTCTCACATGGTGACAGCAAGAGAAAACGAAGAAGATGCAAAAGCAGAAACCCCTGATAAAACCATCAGATCTCATGAGACTTATTCACTACCATGAGAACAGTATGAGGGAAACTGCTCCCATGATTCAAATGATCTCCCACCAGATCCCTCCCACAACATGTGGCAATTATGGGAGTACAATTCAAGGTGAGATTTGAGTGGGGACACAGAGCCAAACCATATCAAGACACTATCAGCAGTTCAGTCACAACCATCCAACAAGTTTCTAAGAAGTTCCAAAACTTGCCTATCTTCCTGTTTTCTGAGCTCCCCAAGCTGTTCCAACCTCTGCCAGTTACTCAGTTCCAAAATCTCTTTCACATTTTCTGGTATTTTTATAGCAACGCCCCACCACTCTGGTACCAATTTTCTGTATTAGTCCATTCTCACACTGCTACTATAAAGAACTACCTGAGACAGGTAATTTATGAAGAAAAGAAGTTTAATAGACTCACAGTTCTGAGGCTATACAGGAAGCATGGCTGGGGGTCCTCAGGAAACTTAGAATCATGGCAGAAGGGCAAACGGGAAGCAAGCACATCTTCAAATGGTGGCACAAGAGAGAATGAGCAAAGGGGGAACTTCCAAACACTTTTAAACCATCCTATCTCATGAAAACTCACTCACTATCGTGAGAACACCAAGAGGAAAATTCACCCCAATAATGCAATCACCTCCTACCAGGTCCCCAACCCCAACGTTGAGAATTACAATTCAACATGAGATTTGGGGGAGACACAGAGCCAAATCATGTCATATATGTACGTGTATTATATTGGAGGGAGGATTTATTTTAAAGTATTGGCACACACGATTGTGGTGGCTGGCAAGTTCAAAATCTGTGGAAGTCTGGTACATGAGATCTAGAAAAAAACGTTGCTATTGCAATTTGAGGTCAAAGGTAAAAGATACAGTTTCTTATTTAGAATCACTGACGTATGATTCATTTATTAAAATTGTTTCAGGTAACCTCAACACATATACGCAAAAAGTAACTACGTGAGGAAATGAATATGCAAATTTGCTTAACTGTAGTATTTATTTCACTATAAATGTATATCAAAACATCATTTTTATAACTTTTTTATTTAAAAAGAATTTGCAAAAATTATTTTATTAATTTGAATCATGTAAAATTGCTAATATTTGACTGTGTCTAACCTACAAAAATGTCATTTCATATTGATCAATCTTACAGTTGTCAGGGATTTTCACAACTCCTACTGTGGTATGTGTAATATGTACTTGGATTTCTAGCAGCATTATTTATCTTTAAAAATGGGCGATCTTGATTAAAAAAGTAACAGGTATCTGTTATAATTCTTCTCAGAAAGTATCTGATAAGTTTGGATACTTATCAAACTCTGCCAATGGCCTACTTTAGTTTCATTTTTAAGATATTATGCAAACCATCTGCAATCATCCAAAATAGGTAAAACTAAAATGACTGAGCAAAAGGCAAAGCTGATAACTTCAGTAACATATTGCATAGCACTTCTAGAGGATTTGTCAGTATGAGTACTCAGAAGTGCCATGTTTTCTACTTTTTTTTAACGTACAATAATGTTTGATTATTATCTACGGTCAATAGGCAGCTTTTGTTTTCAACTATATAGACCCAAATAATGGATCTAAAGAATTTTCTTTATTTGTGTATGCTTGCATGTTTTATCAAAACATAAAGTATATTCTTGTGTTATAAAAAATGTATTAAACTTTTATTTTTATTTTTCATACTAGAAAATATATGTTAGAGAATAGATGCTAAAAAAGGAAGTCACAGTCACCTAGTAAATACTGTTGGACGAATCTTGCCAAAGGAACAGTTTGAGCAGAAGAAATACAGTGGTAACTAAGAAAGGCAGAGAATGCTTTTCTAAGGATGACCATAAGTTATCTATTTTGAGATCCTTTCAGTTTTAAGATACATTGTTGAATTAATAACAGCTTTAATTGCAGGAAAAAATAACACTATATTAAATATATATATATATATTATATAATGTATCATTATTCCAGAAATATTGAAATGTGAAAGAAGTATGCATCTTAGAATCAAAGAAATATGGTGTTTTTGAGGCCTAGTTGGGAATTTTTCCAGAAGCTTGCAAGGGTGAGAAACACCAATGTATAGCAAGCACTCAATACAAGATGTAAACATGGAAAATTATACTGAAAAGATGATAAATCCTTTCAATGTTTTAACTGATAACACTGGCATTAAGTACAAAGCAGTATTTTTCAGCCAGGAGCAGTGGCTCATGCCTGTTGTCCCAGCCCTTTGGGAGTCCAAGGTGAGCGGATCACTTTAAGTCAGGAGTTCGAGACCAGTCTGACAAACCTGGCAAAACTCCATTTCTACTAAAAGTACAAAAATTATCCGGGTGTTGTGGCAGGCACCTGTAATCCCAGCTACTCAGGAGGCTGGGGCAGGAGAATCACTTGAGCCTGGAAGGCAGAGGTTGCAGTGAGCCAAGATCACATCACTGCATTCCAGCCTGGGTGATAGAGCAAGACTCTGTCTTAAAAACAAACTACAAAAACAACAAAAACTATTTTTTGCTACAGTTGTTTTTACTTCAGCTCATACATACATTTTCATATTTGATATTGATATGTTAATTTACATGCAGCTTGAGAAAAAGAAGTTTAGATTATCATGATATGCCCACATTAGGTAATAATAACAAAAGGACTAATTTAATATCTATGAAGAGATAATTCTGTTTTCCAGGTCCCATTAAGTAGAGAGGCTGCCTATAGGTGGATCACAAAGCCTCACAGGGTTTAAGTCTGTGGATTTAGGTTTATGCTAGAAAATGTCCAAAAAATGGTTAATTTTCCATCAAAACATAACCTTTATATAGATATAGATATGTTTATGCACACAGAAACACACATATAAATAGTATATTTTTGTAAATTTCAATATCTATTTTAGATACATTAGATACATGGGCAGGTTTGTTACATGGGAATATTGTATGATACTGAGGATTGAGGTATGGATTCCATCACACAAGTAGTGAGCATAGTACCCGATAGGTAGGTTTTTAACCCATGTTCTCCTCCTTTCCTCCCCCTCCAGGTAGTATGCAGGGTCTATTATTCCCCTGTTTATGTCCAAATGTACTAGTATTTAACTCCCACTTATAAGTGAGAACATGAGTCATCTGGTTTTCTCTTCCCATGTTAATTCATTTAGGATTATGGCCTCCAACTGCATCCATGTTTCTGCAAAGGACATGAGTTTGCTCTTTCCATGTCTGCATAGTATTCCATGATGTATATGTACCACATTTTCTTTATCCAATCTACCATTGATGGGCACATAGTTTGATTCCATGTCTTTACTACTGTAAATAGTGAAGCAATGAACAAATAAGTGCATGTGTCTTTCAGTAGAACTACTGATTTTCCTTTGTGTTTATACACAGTAATGGGATGGCTGAGTCAAATGATAGCTCTGTTTCAAGCTCTTTAAGAAATATCCAGACTGCTTTCCACAGTGGCAAGACTAATTTACACCCTCACCAAAAGTGTATAAGGATTTCTTCACAGTCTCACCAGCATCTATACCTTTTTTTTAAACTTCTGTATAATAGCCATTGTGACTGGTATGAGATGGTATCTCATTGTAGTTTTGATTTGCACTTCTCTGATAATTAATGATGTTTAGCATTTTTCATATGTTTGTTCGCCTTTTGTATGTCTTCTTTTGAGAAATGTATGTTTATGTCCTTTGCCCATTTTTAAATTGGGTCACTTGTTTTTTGCTTGTTGATTTAAGTTCCCTAGAGATTCTGGATGTATCAGTCTGTTCTCACACTGCTAATAAAGACATACCTGAGACTGGGTAATTCATAAAGGAAAAGGTTTAATTGATTCGCAGTTCCACATGACTGGAGAGACCTCACAATTATGACAGAAGAGCAAGGGACGTCTTACATGGTCAGCAAGAGATGGTGGCCAGCAAGAGAGAGCATGTTCAGGGGAACTCCTCTTTATAAAACTATCAGATCTCCTGAGACTTATTCACTATCACGAGAACAGCACGGGGAAACCTGCCCCGATGATTCAATTACCTCACACCACGTCCCTCCCACAACATGTGAGAATTATGGGAGCTACAATGTAAGATGAGATTTGGTTGGGGACACAGCCAAACCGTATCACTCGATATTATGACTTTGTTAGATGCATAGCTTGTGAATACCTCTCATTCTGTAGGTTATCTATTTACTCTGTTACTAGTTTCTTTGGTTGTGCAGAAGCTTTTTAGTTTAATTAGTCTCCACTTGTCCACTTTTGTTTTTGTTGCAATTGCTTTTGGGGACTTAGACAAAAATTATTTGCTAAGACTGATGTTGTGAAGAGTGCTCCCTATATTGTCTCTTAGGATTTTTATAGTTTGAGGTTTTCTATTTAAGTCTTAGATCCGTTTCTACTTAATATTTGTATATGGTGAAAGGTTCGATGTTCTGCATATGGCTATCCATTTATCCCAACACCATTTATTGAATAGGGAGTCCTTTCTCCATTGCTTGTTTTTGTCAGCCTTGTCAAAGATCAAATGGTTGTAGGTGTTCAGCCTTATTTCTGGGCTGTTTATTCTGTTCCATTGGTCTATGTGTCTGTTTACCGTGTAAGCAGTGTTGTACCATTACCATTGTTTTGGTTACTAGTAATATAGTTTGAAGTCAGGTAATGTGATGCCTCCTGCCTTTTTTTTTTTTTTTTCTTAGGATTGCTTTGGCTATTGGTGCTCTTATTTGGTTCCCTATGAATTTTGGAATAGCTTTTGTATAATCTGTTAAAAACGACATTGGTATTTTGATAGGAATGACATTGAATCTGTAGACTGCTTTGGGAACTATGGCCATTTTTATGATATTGATTATTCCAATCCATGAGTGTGGAATATGTTTTCATTTATGTGCATCATCTCAGATTTCTTTGAACAGTGTTTTGTAGTTCTCATTGTAGAGATCATTCACCTCCTTGGTAAGCTCTATTCCTAGATTTTCTTTGTGGATATTGTAAGTGTGATTATGTTCTCGATTTCACTCTCAGCCACAATGTTGTTGGTGGATAGAAATGCTACTAATTTTTGTACATTAATTTTGTATTCTGAAACTTTGCTAACATCGTTTATCAGTGTTTTGGCAGAGTCTTTAGAATTTTCTACATATAAATTCATTTAATCGATGAAGAGAGGTAATTTGGCTTCCTTTTCTATTTGAATGTCTTTTATTTCTTTCTCTTGCCTGATTGCTCTGCCTAGGGCTTCTGGTATTATGCTGAATAGGAGTAATGAGAGTGGGAATCCTTGTCTTATTTCAATTCTCAAGGGGCATTATTTAATTTTGCTCATTTAGTATGATGTTGGCTGCTGTCACAGATGGCTTTTATTACTTAGAGGTATGTTCCTTTGATGCCTAGTCTGTTGAGGGTTCTTTTTTATTTTGTTTAATTTTTTATTTCCATAAGCTTTTGGGGAACAGGTAATATTCAGTTACATGAGTAAGTTCTTTAGGGCTGATTTGTGCGATTTTGGCACACCATCACCCAAGAAGAATACACTGTAGTATTTTATCCCTCACTCCCCTCCCACCTTTTCTCTTGAGTTCCCAAAGTCCATTGTATCAATCTTATGCCTTTGCATCCTCACACTTCCTACTTACACCATATTTGGTTTTCCATTCCTGAGTTACTTCACTTAGAATGATAGCCTCCAATGCCATCCAGGTTGCTGTCTTAGAGGAGATGGCTGGAATAGTTGGAGGTTGGTTAAGTATCCCTTTCTTCTTGCAATCACTCCATGTGTTTTGTTTGGACTTTCTCATAGCACAGCAATCTCAGTGTAGTTGGACTTCTTCTTAACTGTCTTCTGCATAATGTGTGATCTGAAGGACCTGCTCAGAAACTGAAAGACTTCTTTACAGCCTAGGCTCTGGACATTCAGAATGTCACATGCACCGCAATAAAGCCAGCTCGTGTACGATAATGTGAAAAACCTGTATCTGCCAGTAAGCACATAACAGTTTCCTTATACTTTGCATTGTGATGTTTCTGATGACATAACTAGCGATAATAACAAGTATTGAGTTATTTATGTTTTGTACTAAAATATGTAATATTTGGAAGATTTAAGTCTGTAAGCCAATACTTTTTAAATGACCAATGCTTTGTGTTACAAAATCTATCATGCAGAGGTAAAAGATCATCTCAAAGTGCAAGGCACACTAATGTATTTTAATGTAAAGAGTATGAAAATTTGATTGATATGGTTTCAGATTCTGCATGATAACATTTACGAAATTGCCAATTAGAAAACATTGAATAAATGGATAAATTTCCGGAAACATACAACCCCCTCCCTACAAGATTAAGCCACAAATAAATTGAAATCCTGAACAGAAAAATAACTAGTTCCAAAATGTATTCAGTAATTAAAAGCCTACCAAACAGGAAAAGCCCTTGACCAGATGGATTCATGGCAAAATTCTACAAAATATACAAAGAAGAGCAGGTACCGACTCTACTAAAATTATTTTTTTTAATGGAGGAGTAGGGACTCCTCCCTAACTAATGGTATATGTGGTACATATATACCATGCAGTATACATATATACTATGCAGTCATCAAAACAACAACATAATCATGCCATTTGCAGCAACAGGGATACAGCTGGAGGCCATAATCGTAAGCAAGTTAACAAAGGAATAAAAAACCAAATACTGCAAGCTCTCACTTGTAAGTGGGAGCTAAATATTGAGTATACATGGACACAGATGGAAACAATAGACACCAGGGCCTACTTGAGTGAGTATGGTAGGAGGAGAGTGAAGGCCTAAAATCTGCCTATTAGGTACTGTGTTCACTACCTGGGTGATAAAATCATTTGTATACCCAACTGCAGACATGAAATTTACCCATGTAGGAAATCTGCACATAAACCCCCAGAACCTAAAATAAAAGTTGAGAAAAAAAATTATAAATAAAATAAACAATAAATGATAAATTATGCAAGTGAAAAAGGAACTGCCGTTTGTTGAGTTTTTATGCAGCACCAAAAATGAATATCCACATTTATTTGAAAAGGCTATTAAAATATTTGTATCGGCCTGGTGCAGTGGCTCACACCTGTAATCCCAGCACTTTGGGAGGCCGAGGCAAGTGAATCATCTGAAGTCAGGAGTTCGAGACCAGCCTGGCCAACATGGTGAAACCCCATCTCTACTAAACATACAAAAAATTAGCCGGGCATGGTGGTGGGCGCCTGTAGTCCCAGCTACTTGGGAGGCTGAGGCAGGAGATCCCTTGAACCCAGGAGGCAGAGGCTGCAGTGAGCCAAAATCGCACCACTGCTCTCCAGCCTGGGCAACAGGATGAGATTCTGACAAAAAAAGAAAAAAAAATCATCTTTTTCACTACAATCTTTTTTGAGGTATGATTTTCTTCATATAGTTCAACCAAAATAGCATTTGGAACACACAGAAGATGAAAGAAACTTACGAGAATGTAGATGTCTTTTATTAAGCCATGCCTTATGGAGTTTACAAAAATATAAAACTGTGACAGGCTTCTCATTAAGAATTTTCTTTTGCTAAGTATAATTTTGATAAATATATTTTATTTATGTTCACATTTGCTGGTTTTATAAATATATTCTAAAAATCGTTATTTAAGAACTGTTATACTAAGATTTAAGTGCCTTATATTTCTCAGCTTTAATTTAAAATATGATTTACATCAATAATGTTAATCCAAATAAACAGAAGGTCTTTGAGGTCCTCAATAATTCATTATTATTTTTACAATTGTGATTAAATGCACATCATACAATTTATTATTTTACCCATTTTAAGTGTACTGTTCTGTGGCATTAAGCACATCCACACTGTTGTGCAACTATACAATCCATCTCCAGAACCCTTTTTATCTTTCAAACTGAAACTCTGTACCCATTAAATCAAAACTCCCCATTTCAGCCTCCATCCATTCTCTGGCAACCACCATTCTATTCTCTGTCTCTATGAATTTGACTATTCTAGGTAGCTCATATCAGTGGAATCATGCAGTATCTGTCCATTAGTGACTGGGTTATTTCATTTAGCATGGTATCCTCAAAGTTCATTCATGTTGCATCATGTGTCAAGAATTTCATTACGGCTGAATAATATTTCATTGTGGATGTATAACACATTTTGTTTATCCACTTATCCATCAATGGACATGAGTCGATTTCACCTTCTGGCTGTTGTGAAAAATGCTGCTGTGAACAAGGGTATACAAATGTATGTTCAAGTTTCTACTTTCAATTTTTTGATTATATACCCAGAAAGAGATTTGCTGGGTCATATGATGATTCTATTTTTAATACTTTGAAAAACTCCTATACTATTTGCCACAGTGGCTGCACCGTTTTACATTCCCAAAAAAATAGTGCATAAGGGTGTCAGTTACTCTACACACTTGCTAACAACTGTTATTTTCTATTGCTGTTTTTTAGATATAGTAGCCACCCTAATGTGTGTGAGGTGGTTCTCATTGTGGTTTGGATTTGCATTTCCCAAACGATTGGTAGTGATCAGTCTCTTTTCCTGTATTTATAGGTCATTTTGAATATCTTCTTTGGAGAAATATTTGCCTATGTCCTGTGCCTATTTTTTTTTAATCAGGTTGTTTGTTTTTGAAATTTTTGAATTGCAGGTATTCTTTTCATATTCTGCATCTGAACTCCTCATGAGATATATTATTTATAAATGTTTTCTCCCATTCAGTGTCTTGTCCTTTCACTCTGTTGATTATGTGTTTCGATGCACAGAAGTTTTTAATTTCAGTGCAGCCCAATTTACGTATGTTTTTCTTTTATTTCCTGTGCTTTTGGTGTCATATCCAGGAAATTATTGCCAAATCCAATGTCATAAAATGTTTCTCCCATGCTTTCTTCTAAGAGCTTTATAGTTTTAGTTTTACGTTGATGTCTTTGTTCCATTTTGAATTTTTTTTTCACATCTTGTAAGGTTCACAGTTTTTCCCAGCACTATTTATTGAAAAAACTTATGTCTCCCACTGAATGGCCCTTGCATGGAATACTACGCAGACATAAAAAGAACAAGATCATGTCCTTTGCAGGCACATGGATGGAGTTTGAGGCCATTATCTGCAAACTAATGCAGGAGCAGAAAATCAAATATCACATGTTCTCATTTATAAGTGGGAGCTAAATGATGAGAATACATGGACACAAAGAAAGGAACAACAGACACTGGGGTTTATTGGAGGGTGGTGGATGGGAGGAGGGAGAAGATTAGAAAAAAATGCCTAATGGGTAATAGGCTAAATACCTGGGTAATGAAACAACCTGTAAAACTAACCCTTGTGACACAAGTTTACGTATATAACAAACCTGCACATGTACCCCTGAACTTAAAAGTTAAAAAAAAAAAAAAATCATTCGACCGTGTAGGTGAGAGTTTGTTAATAGGTCCTCTCTTCCATTGGTTTAAGTGATTATCTTTACACCAGTAATGTACATTTTGATTACTGTAGTTTAACAGTAAAGAGATTCAGAATGTAAATTTGTGGCATAAAAATTATTTTTAAGCTGAAGACATTTGTGATTCCATAGATGCAAAAATAAGCTTTTTTAGAACCTTCCTTACCTGACTAGAGATAGAAACTTCTGAGAGTGAAATATCTCTTTATTGACAATAAAACTTTCCAGGGAAGTTTTATTGTCAATGAAGACAAAGAAGACCACTCATACCTGCATAAACACACTTTATCACAACCTTTCTTATCTCTTGCTTGTTCTTCTAAAAACCCATTTGTCTTTCCTTTGAAAAGCCATTTCGTCTTCCTATAGAAGCTCTTTTCTTCCCACTTCCTTTTTCCTATTAAGTTAGATACATAGCCGGGCGCGGTGGCTCAAGCCTGTAATCCCAGCACTTTGGGAGGCCGAGACGGGCGGATCACGAGGTCAGGAGATCGAGACCATCCTGGCTAACACGGTGAAACCCCGTCTCTACTAAAAAATACAAAAAACTAGCCGGGCGAGGTGGCGGGCGCCTGTAGTCCCAGCTACTCGGAGGCT
>NC_045445.1:66482917-66492965 GCF_002776525.5 Piliocolobus tephrosceles | reverse complement strand
CGGCCTACTTTTTTACATGTATTTTAATTTTCTAAAACCAATACTTCAAAAAAAAAAAAAGTTAGATACATAAAATCCTTTTTGTTTTTTTAATTTTACTTTAAGTTCCGGGATACAAGAGCAGAATGTGTAGATTTGTTACGTAGGTATACATGTGCCGTGGTGGTTGGCTGCATCTACCAACTCATCATCTAGATTTTAAGCCCTGAATGAATTAGTTATTTGTCCTAATGTTCTCCCTCCCCTCTAACCCTCCCACTGACTGTCCCAGCTATGTGTTGTGCCCCTCCCTGTGTCCATGTGTTCTCATTGTTCAACTCCCATTTTTGAGTGTGAACATGTGGTGTTTGGCATAAAACTGTGTTTCTAATTATTGAGCAAGCCACTTCTTTAATGTACTCATATGCATGTGAATAAACCTTGTCTTTTCTCTTGTTAATCTATCTTTTGTCAATTTATTCACAGGCTCTTAAATATTAAACCTGAGTGAGTAGAGGAAAACTTTTTCCTCCCAGAAAAAAAGTAAGATTGAAAATCAGGAAGTATGAGATCTCTAATTTTATTATTTTGGTTGTTTTATTATCCAAGGTACTTTGAGATTCCATATCAATTTTAAGATGAGTTTTCCTATTTCTGCAAAAACTGTCATTGGGATTTTGATAGGGATTGCATTGAATCTATAGCTTACTTTGGGTAGCATGGATTAATGGTATTAAGTTTTCCAATTCATAAATATCACATGTTTTTCTACCTATTAGTGTCTCCTCTGATTTCTTTCTGTAGTGTTTTACGGTTTTCAGTGTACGAGTCTTTCATCTTTTTGGTTAAGTTTATTCCTAAGTATTTTATTATCTTGGATGCTATTGAAAATGGAATTGTCAATTTTCTTTTTTGATTGTTCATTGTTAGTGTGTAGAAATGCAACTGATATTTTTGGTGTTGATTTTATCCTTCAACTTTGCTGAATTCGTTTTTTCGTTATAACAGTCTCAGTGTGTGTGGTGTGTGTGTAATCTTTAGAGTTTTTTAAATATAAAATTAGGTTGTCCTCAAATGGAATTAATTTTACTTCTGTTACCAGGAAGTGTGGGAATCCCCTGTTCTTGTCCAACTTGAAAGAAATTATGTAGCCGACAGATACACAGCAAAGGTTAAGTAGTACAGTTTATTGAAGGAAGATAAAATACATTCCTAGAGAGGTGTGAAAAACAGCTGTTCCATATGGAAAAGTAGTAGTCACAGTGTTTATTTAAAGAGACAGTATACGCTGAAAGATGAAAGAGTGGGCTGTTAGAGAGAATGATCCAGCAGCAGCAAATGCTTGGGGACTCTGTTTATGAGAATCTTACCTGATTATTCATGAAGGGTATAAGGGAGTGTTATTTGCAAGCATGTTTCAGGAAGTCTTTTTGGGCACACATGCTCCATGGTTGTACATGCTAGTAAACACATTGCATGTCTCATTAGCATTTAAAATCTCCACCGGGGGTGTCTTTTTTACTATTATCATGAGCAAAAGACTATGCTAGGGCAAGGTTTTGGAGGAGTGTGCATTCTCCTCAGCAGGGAAAATCCCTAGCATTGTTATTTCAAGCTAGGGCCTGAGAGGTCCCGTTTAGGGCTGAAGGAACCCAACAGGTCCAGAAGTAGCCAGTATAGCCATTGTTTGTTTGTTTGTTTTGGCTAAGCACGGGGGACTTTATTGATGGTACATGACAAGGTGGGGCTCCCTAGGCCCCTCCCTCTTCAAGGGGTTGACCTGGAAACTGAGGAGGGGAGATTCAGTGTGGTGAGGGACTGAGAGTGACAAGGACTCCCCAGCAGTGAGGGCCTCTCTCTTCCTCTCATGCTCTTGCTGGGGCTGGTGGCCCAGTGGTCTTACTCCTTGGAGGCCATGTGGGCCATGAGGTCCACCACACTGTTGCTGTAGCCAAATTCATTGTCATACCAGGAAATGAGCTTGACAAAGTGGTCGTTGAGGGCAATGTTTTTTGTTTTTTACTGACTGTCAGCAGACTGTGCTGACTATCATTGGGCAACATCTTCAGGGACTCCTTTTCTCAGGGAGCTCCCTTGCCTGCTCATTTCTGGCTATCTGCCTACTCTAACACTTCCTCTTTTCTGATTTGGATGATTTTTATTTCTTTTTCTTGCCTAATCGCTCTCACTGAGACTTCTAGTACAACATCGAATAGAAACAGTTCACAGTAATTTTTAAAGTGCAATATTTTTAAAAGTTTTAAGACCAAAAACTTTATAAGAGTCAAAGAGGAAGAAGACAAGATTGTAAGAAAAAAAGTCTGTTCCTCTTTCCCTTAAACTAGAATTATCTTTTTTATGCAAAGTAAGTAGTTTTCTTTTAACTTCAAGATTTTACCTATTTTTTAAAAAAAAAATGTAATAGAGTGTTGTTGCAAATTATTAGCAAAAGTTAACTGAGGGAATTTTTTCTTTGTTTTATTCTGCGTATTAACAAGCATTACACTTAAATATCTATATATAATATCAAAATATTAAATTCAGGATCTTAAACTGTACCCTTCAAATACAGTTTAAGTTCATAACATGAGGAAAACTGTGTGTTAATGGGTTGCTTGGCCCTTTACATTTGTTTTTAGTTTTCTCTTTCCAGAAGTAAATATTCCCTTTTCAAACACCATGCTTTTCACTGTTACTCCCAGAAGGGTATTCATCACATCATGTGTAATGTCATTTAGTGGCTTGTTTTTGAAAGCCTCAGCTATTTGTTGCTAATGTACTTATTCTGTAAGTCTTCTATGTTAAAAGTCAAAATGTACCTTGTGAAGTAAAATTAAAATGAGGGACTTATAATAACAGCATATTTCTATAAATGTAGCTCTATTTTTGACACGTTTCTCTAATATGGAGAACTTGTATAGAGGTTATTTTGTGGGGAGTCATTTCAACTGATGGACACTACCAATACCCACATTTCATTTGAAAAAAATCCAGCCTAGGAGTTTTCTGTAAGAGGGTAGTAGGATGGCTATATGGTTAGTCATGATAATGTCCTGTCACAGTCTACAGTTAAGCACAAAATTTACCAACACCATGACTTTAAACAGAGCACACCAAAGGGAAGAGCCACACTGTAGAGAGGATCAGCAATACTGAGTGAAAGACATATTCTGTGTCTGCTTTTTGTTGAGCAACCTTACTGAATATGTGTAACATTTTTAAGTTTAATTCTATTCTCATGGAATAATATTTTCAAAACAGATGAATCATCTCCAAAAGCATACCCCACCTCCTAAAAAAAGGAAAATATTTTGATAATATAGATATAACTGTTTTAAAAATAACATTTATATTTCAGATGTTTTATAAGCTGCATTAATATTACTGATGCATTAACAGATATGTAAAATAAGAAGATCAATTTATAGTGAATCACTATAAACAAATATATAGAAATGACAGATAGTATTTAAGCTAATGCAGTATTAAAAATTGTCCTAGACTTGAAAATGAACTGGAGAAATTCCTGGGTATGGTTACTAATTGTCTAGTGAATTATTTGGGAGATTGTTTAAGAGGAGTGTTAACTTTGACTGATTTCTTAATCTGCTAGGCTATTTTCTATTATGTAGGGTAAGGAGTTAATCTTGTAGAAATCTAATAGCAATGCAGATGTTTGTTTAAGCTATGCAAATAGATTTGATTCAGTAAAATCACTTTTGATTGCCGCTTGGAAAAAATCTCACACATGGATATTATTGTTCTATAAGACATAAAACTATTTTGCATTTTTTGCAAATTCATTTCAGCATTCTTACTAACTCTATGTATATTTTCATTAAGTTCTCCTTTGAAACAGTTTTACTATTTTACTGGTTATCTCATTAACTCATGAATTGAATCCAATTTTGGACACAATGTTTGTTTTATACTTTCAAGTAAGTTATGTTTTCAAATTTTAGAACATTTTACTTTAGTGGAAATAAGAAATACACTAAAAATAAAATAAAATTTTAAATTTTAATTTAAAATTTAAAATAAAAATAATAAAAATAAAAAGGCCTCATTTGGGTACTGTTCTGCATAGGGGTGCTGCTTAACTGGTCTGTTTTTCCATCAGAATCATCAGTGTAAATTGTCAGTTGTATCCTCTCAGTTGTAATATCTATTTTAAAATAACTGAAATGATACTTTGAATTGTTGTTTACATAAAATACCAAAGAATTATAAAATAATGTCTGGACCCATAGTATAGTAACAAAAACATATATACAAATCCTAGATAGTTAACTTATTTAATCAACTATCTACATAACAAATTTTAAATAATATAACTTCCAGTCATGGTTTTGTATTGGCTCACAATGGATACTCTTTTTATTCTGAGATCTTGGCTTTATACTATTCACTTACCATCTGCTCTGTCAAAAGATATTCTAAGTTCCATAATACTAAAATGATGAGCACGACCTCATATCTGGGTTTTTGTATAAGTTACAGAGTATTTTCAATATCCCTGTCTACAATTTCTTCAAATTTAGAATTTATTACACAGTTTTGGCTGTATGTTGACATATCTAGGCTATATTTGGAAAGAAAAATAATACTTAAGCAAACTAATTTGCTGTTTCAGACTTTCTGTGTAGGAGATGATTAAATAGGTGTGAGACACTATGACTGGAAGGGTTCTAAGGAATTTTTCTTAAAACTGCAGATGGAAGGAAAGCAAACTGTTTTTGTTTTTGTTTTGAGGCTATTTGGATTTACTATGAAGCTGCTGTTGGAATTATGTGGGGAACTCTTCAAGTTAGTCTTTGGAAATGCCACTGAATAAGAAGTACAGTTCCCCAAATAAGGCACACCTGTTAGTTAGCAAGTTAAAAATACTATATTTCAAAAACACCAGATTTATATCAGAAGACTGAGCTATTCATCCTGGATCAGCCATCTGTTTGTGCTATGGGCTAGGTGAAATTGAGTTTCCTGAATCTATCAAGCCAACTTAATAACTCTTGTCCACCTCGTGGTTTCCTTGTAGGATCAGGTATACGGGGCAACAGATTTGAAACTAAAATTTTTATAAATAAAAATACTGTAAACAATTAGGTCAGGTTGAGAAATTACTTTAAAACAGCTACGAAGACTGAAGATTTATTTATCTTTCATAAGTACTAGGTTCACTAAACTCATAATAAAACTAAAATTCTATTTGGATTAGCTATGCTCTAGACCCTGGGTGAATTTTGTCCTCTAATTGGGCCCTGAGAATCTTTCCCTAGACTATGGGTCTTTTCTTGCATCTCATTTATGGCTTTTTACATATATATGACAAAAAAATCCCTCCATGAGTTTAAGATATCTTTAGAAGTATTACTTTGCCATTCTCTCTGTTTACTGACGGTGGTTTCAATACAAGTTTTTAGATCAGGTCAAAAGTTCTCACCCCTTACCACCAATCTTTCTTCTTTATTCTTTCTGTGATCAAAATGGCTGCTGGGATGAGAAAAGGTTAACAGGAAGAATAATTATGTTGGCAGATAAGCCTACAGTGCAACAATAAAGGATCACTTCCTGAATGTTTGCATTGAAATTACATGTACTAATTGCTGAAGCATTGAGAAATTATAAAATTAAGTATAAATGTTTGTAAAGGCAGATTTGTAAACAGTAATGCCAAATTTAGTGAATAATAATGCTGGGTGCCCAGTTCAAGCTGAATCTTAAACAGCTCATAGTTTTAGTCTAAGTATCTCTAATATGTTTTATGAGACAGACTTAAACGGTATCCATCGCTTATCTAAAGTCAAATTTAACTTACTGTCCTGTATTTTCATCTGGTTGCTCTGTCTGCAATCCGTTTGATTAAGAATTTTCCACACGGGAGCAGTGTTCAAAAACCAGAATCAACCCTCATTCAGTTTAACACGTGCCAGTAACATTTTATAGACCAATGAGAATATAATTAGAACAGGAAACTTACTAAAGAGGCTGTTCCTAGTAGGCTGGTAATAGTTGAAAGGAGATCCTGGCATTTGGTAAAAGGAGAGGAAGATCAAAGACATTATAATCTGCTGGTTTAGCTAAAATATAATACTTCTTATCATGGTAATAGCTGATGATACTTGGTAAAGAAACTTACATTTAATAAAGAAATGAGCCAATTATTTACCATCTGCTTAGTATAAATCCTAATTGAACAAGGAAAGGAAATGATGTGAGAGAGAGTAAATCCCTGGAGACTGATGTGCATAATGACCTTAGGGAAAGTTAAGCAATGCAGACTAAGCCCCTATGTGCCATTTATAGTCTAGGGAGAAATCACAGAGCCAAATTAAGAACAAAATTCACCTAAAGTCTAGAGACCAGACAAAGACAGAAGGAAACACCTGAGGGGAATTTTCTGAAAACTAAACCTAGATGATGAAAAATTAAATTGTAGATTAAATTTAAACTCCACAAAGCCTAAAAACTGTCTGTTCTCAATAATGGTATCAAGAAAAAAAAAATACATATATATAGTTTAGGTGTATTTTCCACGAAAATAAAAAGAAGTTGTGAATGTGTGACTGGATTTTTACTCCCCACCCCCATTTCCTTTTTGTTTTTCATAAAAAATTTCCTCTGAAAAATATTAGTCTAAAGATTTCCACAAAACTTCCTGTAAGGTTAGCTTTTAAAATGCTTATAAAAATTCCAGCAGGAAAAATAGAGGGGCAAAAATTGTGGAAAGAAAATTACTTTGCATTACACTTAATCTCTTTTCATACATCATGATTTTGCTATACTAAAAGTCCTAGGCCTACACAGATACATTTTAACTGTAAAGAACGTCAGTAGATAAATGAATATCACTTAGTTTTTCATATACAGTTTCTGTAAATTTAGACATATCTATTTAAAATTGTTTATATAAGATGAAGCACACTGATGAGTTAAAATATAGAATTTATAGTTATTTACTTTGTCTAAACATCTCCTCAAAATCAGGTAAAAGGACTTATAGTTAATACAAATTCTCAAATGCAAATGTAAACTTCTGCTACTTGATTGTGACATCTGCTCTGTAAAGCTTTTTCATGTTAAGTATTGTGATTCATTCTTCACTCTTTAATGATATCTCTAAAACGTATTTTAACGTAAATTGTCTTAATGCTTCCCATTTTTCCTGAGGTGTTATGCTTTATACCATAAGAAACAGAAGCGCCCACAATTGCTATTTTTTTATACTTGATAAAGGGAAGTGCTAGAAAGTAAAATTAAAAACAAACGTAGATGACTTGCAGGAAGCATAGTGTGAATAAAATTTTCATCACTGTTTTTGATGATACTGTGTGAGAAGTTTACCAAGAAAGGTGAAATATTTCCCCCTTCTATTTTACTTAATCTGTTATGCAAATCGTTCTACTTAGAAACCATGTATTTTTTGGGTTTCTATATTAGGCACATTTAGAAATCTGGGGAGATTTAGGAGTTGAGAGAGGTGTCTTATGGTTTTAATGTGTCTTAAAGCAGATTTCCCATATTCCTCTGTTGCCATTTGGGTATCATTAGAATGAACTTCCAAATTAATCCACTTAATCCCAAGGCTCGCCTTTTTAGAAGGTGAAGAGAAAACACTTCCTCTGTGTCTGAAAAGCAGATATTATCATCTCTGGACCTAAATATCATTGCCCTTCCTCATTGGTCATGGCACTCAAAATTACAAGTATTATCTTTCCTTTATATTAAAAGAGTAATAGTCAAACACACCCAGAGTGAGTGAGGGTGGGAAATATCATATAAGAATCTCAGAAATGGGTGAAAAAGAAAGATGAGAGTTACATATTTATTAAAAGAGAGCATAGGAAAGGATGAAATATTCAAAGTGGTTTGACCCCAAATGGTTTGGGAGCTACCAGCTATGGATTGGCAGAAAACAAAAGTAGAAACTAACCTGACACAATTTATACAGTAATTACAAGTGAATTAAAGACATAATTATAAGAGTCATATAAAATATTATAAGAAATTATAGGATAATATTTGTATTTTACTTAGATAGAGGAGGCCTTCTTTAGCAGGACAAGGATCGCAAAAGCCGTAAGTGAAAAAACATTGATTTCTTATTTCTTTATGACAAAAGGCAGTATCATTCAAGTCAAAAGATAAATGACAGTCTGAAAGAAAATGATTGCAACATAAAACAAAGTGTTTTCCTTGTAAGTACTCATTGCAAGAAATAACAAACAGTGCATACAACATGCTATGATTAAAATAACTGATGCTGGAAAATGGGGAGAATATAAATAAGCAATTCATTATAGAGGAAATGAAGACAGTAGACATATCAAAAATGCTAAACAGGTCTAATAATGAGAGGAAGAAAATTTAAAAAAACAATAAAATAATTTTTTTTTTTCTATCAGACTCAAGAGAAACTGCATGGGTTTAAATAATAGCTCTCTGAATTGCTAATTGTGTGACCTTGGGTAAGTTAACAAATCTATAATCCTGATTTGGTTGATTCATCTATAAAAATGGAGATAATAATTCCTATGTTACAGAATTATTTTCATATTGATTATGTCCTTACAGTAGTTTCTGGCACATTGTGGGTCCTATTAGGTGTGAGTTAATATTATTGCTATTGTTATTATTATTGGTAATAATGTTATTAAGTAATCCAGCATTTTTTTAGTTATAAATTTACATCTTTTTGAAACAGCAGACTCATATTTGGGAATTTATCAGAAGTAAAAGTTATCTCTATGTAGGATACTGGTCCAAAGTACTTAATTTTGCATCGTTTGCTGCAATAATGAAACGTTAAGTGACTTTGAGGTTTATTAATAGGGAGATAATACAATAATATATATGGTACAGTGGCAATGGAATCTAATGTGGGTAAGAAGAAGGAAAGGTAAATTTATATAAAAATACTTGAAAGAATGCCCAGGACGCTTTCTTAAGTAAACAAAGCCTGTTATATAAAAAGATTTAAAGTATGATCACATGTTTGTACAAAACACAAACAAGCATCTACATGTGCACATATATATTTGTATAAGGAAAAGAAACGGTACGCAAGAAGAGAAACCAAATTTTTCACAATAGAGATATTCAGGCCACAGAATGGTAGTATAAGAGGAAACTTATTTATTTTACTTTAGGTACTTCTGGCCTTTTAGGACTTGAATGTCAGCTTCCTCCATGATGGCAACACCATATATGGCTTATTCACTGCTGTATTTGCTGTATTTCCAGTGCTCAGAAATAATTTTTTTTTTTTTTTTTTTTTTTGGAGACAGGGTCTTACTCTGTCACCCAAACTGGAGTGCAATGACGTGATCTCAGCTCACTGCAACCTCCATCTCCCAAATTCAAGCAATTCTCCTGCCTTAGCCACCCGAGTAGTCGGGATTACAGGCATGCATCACCACAGCCAGATAAATTTTTTATTTTTAGTAGAGACGGGGTTTCACCATGTTGGCCAGGCTGGTCTCAAACTCTTGACCTCAGGTGATTTGCCCACCTTAACCTCCAAAGTGCTGGGATTACAAGCATGAGACACCACGCCCAGCCAGAAATAAATATTTTTAAATGAATAAAGAATCAACATTTAGATTGTATATAGGTTAAGGTAAATACTATTTATAGACATTATAATGTTTTCTCATCACACAAATTAGTCAGCAACTTCACAAAGAGTTTAAAGATTCAGACATTCCTTATTGACCTGAAAGCACCTTATGATATCAGGCATATGGAAACTTTATTTTTTGCTTTTATTGTTTTGAATGGCATTTATTTTGATCTGTATAGCATTTATTTTGGAGTTGAGCTTGTGTTTTATCATGATGCCTGAAGCAAGTTAGGAAAATGCTTATATTTATTAAGAAAAGTCTCAAAGGCTTTGCAGCTATTCAAGACAGAAGTATGAAAATAACCATTGAGAATCAGGAAACTCTGGTTAAGCGGTTGTGATTTTTTTTCCGGAGCAGATTTTCAGTAAAAACATACACCTTTAACATTCTTAAAGGACAGTGTGTGTGTGTGTGTGTGTGTGTGTGTGTGTGTGTGTGTGTGTGTG
>NC_045445.1:66477999-66482907 GCF_002776525.5 Piliocolobus tephrosceles | reverse complement strand
GTGTGTGTGTGTGTGTGTGTGTGTGTGTGTGTGTGTGTGTGTGTGTGTGCCTGTAAAGGATGCTGGGGGAAATATATAGATGGGCATTCGATTGCCTTTCTTTCCCTGTTAGGATTCAGGAAGAAGTGCACCTGTGTTCCTGGAAGGCACGGTGGAGGAGAATTTAGATAAGTTCAGGCAAGCAAAGCCATGAAGAGTTCTGTACCTAACTGAGAGTATACATCGCGACTTTATTTCTTGTTTCCATCTCAGTCCCCTCTCTAGCCCGTTCTATTATCCCCTCAATATCTATATTTCTGACACCATTAAGGCAACCTGACTTTGACTAGTGCTGTTGCTTTAACAGTTTGGTTTGGTGGTGTTTTACTCAGATAATTTCATGAGAGCAGTTAAGTTTGCTAAGGTGTTCAGCTACCGGGGTCTTACTCTCTCCCATCATATTTTAGTGGTTAGACTATTTAATGTAACTCCTGTTTTACTCTAAGCATTTAAACTAATTATATTTTGCATACACGTGTTCCCCATGTCATGGAAAGCGATCAATATTGTGAAATGAGAACTGGAACAGAGATTATGCATTTGCTGAGAGTAGGATCAAGTTATGATTTTGTCTCCTGAGATGACTGAGATGGTATGCGATTCTGGGCAAGAGTAAACTGGAGGCAGTAGAGCCTAGCAGTTTATACCATGGACTCCAGAGTCAAACTTCCTTCACTGAAATCCTGATTGTGACACTTACAAGCAATGTAACCTTGGATAAGTTACTTAACTTCTCTGTCCTTTAGTTTCATCATCTGTACAATGGAGATAACATTAGGATCTCACAGAAAATTAGGTCTGGTGTGTCCAAAGTCCTTATTCTTTCCATTACATTGTGCCAACATATCTCATGTGAAAACTCATTGAGATGGACAAAGTAATATAAACTTAAAACATCTGCAGAACGAGAAAAAAAAAGTTTTAATGATCAAAATAATAAATAAATCAACATAAAACAGCATTTCTAACAGCTCATCCTGACACCTCACTGGCGTAAGTCAGCTATTTCAAAAGTGGTCTTGTTTTAAACTTCTTTTAAAAACAAAAAAAAAAACAGAAGAGAATATCTGTCAAACCATGGCAGGCAGGAAATGCCAAAGATATTGACCTTCCCCTGGAAACATGTGACTTCCATTGTTGGTAGTGTAGATCTGGGAACCTTTTTAGGAAAGGACATGAACATATCTTAGTTATCATGTGGCTCCATAAGTATCCAGGTTTAAATAATATGAAACTCAATGCAGTTATTTAGTCGCAGAGCTTGCAAATTAAATTATAGAGAGAGTGAGCTTCCTTTTTTAGTATTTGATCTCCTTACCTACTAAAGCCTAAGTCCTAAAGAGGTCTAAGCTAAAATAAACGATAAAAATATACGTGTTTCTATCATTGTAGAACATCAAAACCACAGATTGATTCAGTCAAATAAGAAAATAAAATGTTATTTTAAAAACTCTAAAACAAAACAAAAAGTAAAGGAAACTGAGTATTGGCATTGCATTGATGAAACTGGGTAAGTGAATCTTTCTACTTTTTAAACTATAAGCATGGGTGTTTATGAAACATTCTGACAATAACTTTTGGTCAGTGTAATTAAAACATTGATCTGTATGGTAAACTGACCATCAGAGTACTGCAGATGTCAAGCACACTGACACAGACATTGCTAAAAAAGCTAACTCAAGTTCATTGCTAGCCCCTCTCCTAGGTGATCTCATTCATTCTCTCAGTTTAGAGTATCTATATGCTTATTATATCGAAATCCCTAGCTCCAGCTCTAACTTATCTAAGTGTGATTTGTATGTGCAACTACCTACCTATCTAGTGTAGATGATTCTTAGGCATCTCCAATTTGTCCAAAAAGGATACTTCATTTTTTCTTCTACGCTTGCCTTTTTTTTTTTTTTCATTACAGTAAATGGGGCCACCCCCACCCTCCCATTGATCTAGACAGAAACCTAGAAGGCTTCTGTGATTCCTTTGGTATCTTCACTGTGTAGCCCCATACTTCATTCTTCAACAAGTCTTCTGGGTTTTACCTCTGAAGCACATACCTTAATTCTGGCCGTTACTTTTCGTCTCTATTGCCACTATCATAGTCTGAGCCACTGTCATCTCTAGCCCCGTCCATCTCAGGAATCTCTTATGTGGTCTCCCTGTTTCTATGCGTCTACTTCTGACTTTCTCTGATCCTTTCTCCAAATAGCAGAGATCTATTTTAAAGTGTAAATAAGATCAGGTCATTTCTTTATCTAAAAACTGATGTTCCATTGCAATTAAAATAAAATCCAAACTTCTCTCTCTGATCTACAAAGCCTTATTTGGTGTGGCTCCTGTTTATTTCTTAGTCTCGTTTCATGCGACACCATCTTTTGTTCACTATGCTCTAGCTTTCTCTCCATTCTTTGAGCACATCAGATTCACTTCTGCTTAGGGACTTTTATATTATGTTTCTTTTTTTCCTTCTGCAGGTGTCTCTCATGGCATAAATGTGTCTTTTAGGACTCTTGGGTCTCAGCTTAAATTTCGGCTCTTCTGTGAGGCTTTCCCAACCATCTCTTCTAAAGTAACCCCTATCTATTATTTTCTATAACAACATCCTCTTTGCTCTCTTCACAGTTGAAAAAAAAGAGGAGTACTTACTATAACCTGTAATTATATTTGAAAATATTTATTTATTTTCTATCCTTCTCCACCAGCACATAATCTCATAAAGGCATAGGATATTACTACAATGTTTGGTATAAGTAGACAACCAACAATTATTTGCTAAGTGAATGTATTATTGTGTTTAATCTCTGGTCTTTTAATTTATTCAGTCCAGCCTCAGAAGCCTCTTGGGAGAAGACAAACTTTCTAAGGATAACACAGTAGTGTGGAGGCAAAAGTGACCAACCGTAATAGAATTGTGTCAAGTGCCAAAGTCATATGATTCACCAAAAGGTCTGAAGAAAGGTTGTTTTGAGGGATGACTTCATATCAGCATCTATATTAACACCCTACCAAAATTTACGGGAGTGGATCCTAAGCCTCATATAACTTTTTATTCTTATTGGATTATACTTCCTCGAAGACATGCTTCTCCTCTCCAGAAACCCTAGGTCATATTTTGGAGCATCAATAATAATGCCCCAAAATAATAATAAATAACCACTCCCAGCAATCTGGCATCAACTAAAAGGGAGAATGGGAAAAAGGACTAGGAAGAATAAATATTTTTTCTTGCATATTAATAGCATACGACACTGTTACTCCATTAAAAGAAACTCAAATTAAAGCCCAGGAAAACAGAGAAATGTAGAGTTATGTAGCGTTTTAATTAAAATACTGACAAAATGTATACATGTATTTCAGTGAAACGAGTTGTGTTATGAACTGATTCTGAGTTTCAGAGGCTAAGTGCTTATTTAACAATTTTGGTAAAAAAAAAAAAAATTATATTCCTTCCAACAGCCTACAAAGTTTCCCTATTCTGCACATTGTCACCAGCATTTGTTACTGGATGTCTTTTAGATATAAGGCATTTTAACTGGGGTGAGATAATATCTCATTGCAGTTTTGATTTGCATTTCTTTGATGATTAATGTTGAGCATCTATTCATATGTCCATATGCCATTTGTATGTCTTCTTTTAAGAAGTGCCTATTTAAATATTTTGCCCATCTTTGATCAATATTTTTCATATAGAGTTGTTAGAATTTCTTATAAATTCTGGGATTAAACCTTTGCCAAATATTTTCTCCTATTCTGTGGGTTGTCTCTTCACTTTGTTGATTGTATCCTTTGCTGTGCAGAAGCTTTTTATCTTGATGTGATCCCATTTGTCCATTTTTGCTTTGTTTGCCTGTGCTTGTGAAGGATTGTTTAAGAAATTTTGGACCAGAACAATGTCCCAGAGGTTTTCCCTAAAGTTTTCTTATAGTAGTTTCGTAGTTTGAGGTCTTAGATTTAAGTCTTTCATCTGTTTTGACTTGATTTCTTGTATTTGATGAGAGATACAGGTCTAGTTTCATTATTGTGCATACGGACATTTGGTTTTTCCAGTACCATTTACTGAGAGATAGTCTTTTCCCCCGTGTATGCTCTTGACACCATTGTCGAAAATGTGTTTGCTATGGCTTTGTGGATTTGTTTCCGGGTTCTCTATACCGTTCCATTGGTCTATGTATCTGTTTCTACGCCGATTCTATGCTGTTTTGGTTACTATAGCTCTGTAGTATAATTTGAAGTCAAGTAATGTGATTTCTCCGATTTTGTTCTTTATACTTAAGATAACTTTGGTGATTCTGGGTTTTTTGTGGATCCATATAAATTTGAGGATTGCTTTTCCTTTTTTCTGTGAATAAGGTCATTAGTATTTGAATAAATATTGCATTGAGTTTTTAGATTGCTTTGGGTTGTGCAGATATTTTGATATCATTGATTCTTCCAATCTATGAACAAGGTCCATTTCTTGGTGTCCTCTTCAATTTCTTTTATGAGTGTTTTGTAGTTTTTATTATAGATATCTTTCACTTCTTTAGTTAATTCCCAGGTATTTTACTTTATGTCTGGCTATTGTAAATGGGACTATTGTTTTACATTTCTTTTTCAGATTGTTTACTGTTGGCATATAGAAATGCTACTGATTTTATCACGATTCCTCAAGGACCTAGAACTAGATGTACCATATGACCCAGCCATCCCACTACTGGGTATATACCCAAAGGATTATAAATTATGCTACTACAAAGACACATGCACACGTATGTTTATTGCGGCACTATTCACAATAGCAAAGACTTGGAATCAACCCAAATGTCCATCAGTGACAGACTGGATTAAGAAAATGTGGCACATATACACCATGGAATACTATGCAGCCATAAAAAA
>NC_045445.1:66374348-66467999 GCF_002776525.5 Piliocolobus tephrosceles | reverse complement strand
CTGTCGCCCGAGCTGGAGTGCAGTGGCAGGATCTCAGCTCACTGCAAGCTCCGCCTCCCGGGTTTACTCCATTCTCCTGCCTCAGCCTCCTGAGTATCTGGGACAACAGGCGCCTGCCACCTCGCCCAGCTAGTTTTTTGTATTTTTTTTAAGTAGAGACGGGGTTTCACCATGTTAGCCAGGATGGTCTCGATCTCCTGACCTCGTGATCCGCCCGTCTCGGCCTCCCAAAGTGCTGGGATTACAGGTTTGAGGCACCGCGGCCCGGCCACAAGTCTACTTTTTTTGTATAAAGACCGGTTCAAAGAAAGTGTTGGCATTGACAGCTATATGTAGGTTACAAGCTACAGCTCATAGTTCTATTCTTGAACTTAGTATAAACACAGCATGGAGAGAGAGACAAGGGTGAGAGAAAGGAAAGGAAAGTGTTTCCATTTCACCAAGCACATTTTATGTCATTTGAATATCAGGAAATTTTCCTTAGCATTGTTCTAGAAATAATCTTAATGTTTCTGAGTATTAAGCTTATTCTTGAGACTCCTTAGCTCATTTTATTTGTAATGTATTTCTAGGAATTAGAAACAATATTATTCATTTAATGCTCTTAGATTATGTTAGAACCAATTTTTAAAAGACAAAGAATCTTCAAAATTAAATATCTTAATTAGAAGCAGCATAATTCTTATTCTTTATTCTACAAATTACACATATTTTGTTTATGTGGTTTAGCCCTGATATCTGAAGGAGACAAAAAAGTAAAATAAATCAAAAGGAAAGTACACAGAACACAAGACAGAAAGACATATGAGATATCAACATATGTAGGAAATTGTCAGCAGGGAGTAGGGGCTCACGCCTGTAATCCCAGCATTTTGAGAGGTCAAGGCGGGTGGATTGCCTGAGCTCAGGAGTTTGAGACAAGTTTGGGCAACATGGTGAAACCCCATCTCTACTAAAATACAAAAAATTAGCCAGACATGGTGGCATGCGCCTTTAGTCCCAGCTACTTGGGAGGCTGAGGCAGGAGAATTGCTTGAACCCGGGAGGTGGAGGTTGCAGTGAGCCAAGATCATGCCATGGCACTCCAGCCTGGGTGACAAAGTGAGACTCCATCACAAAAAAAAAAAAAAAAAAAAAGATAGATAGAAAACTGTCAAGGGCACACAGTAAATGAGCAATTTATAAACTCTCAGTAGACTTTGTTAGGAGGAGCCAAATACAAAAATTCTGACTTTCAGTTCTAGCAGAGATTGAAGTATAATTTCAATCTCTTGATTGGAGTATAATTTGATTTTCTGAAGTATAATTTGATGTGTGGGCCAAATTAATGTACAAGCAAAGTATAACTTCAAAGGTTTGGGGAATGTACACATTGTAAATATTGTTGCATAGTATATGAAGTAATGAAAAGATATTATTATTTATTTATTTATTTATTTATTTATTTATTTATTTATTTGAGATGTGGTTTCACTCTTGTTGCCCAAGCTGGGCAACAAGTTTATAGCACGAAATCCCAACACCAAAACTTAAAAAGATCTCAATTGAACAACCTAACAGTCAGGCATCATGGCTCACGCCTGTAATAGCAGCACTTTGGGAGGCTGACGTGGGTGGATCGCTTGAGGTCAGGAGTTCTAGACCAGCCTGACCAACATGGTGAAATCCCATCTCTACTAAAAAATACAAAAATATAGCCAGGCATGGTGGTATGCACCTGTAATCCTAGTCACTCAGGAAGCCGAGGCAGGAGAACAGCTTTAACCCAGGAGACAGAGGTTGCAGTGAGCTAAGACTGTGCCACTATACTCCAGCCTGGGTAACAGAGTGATACTCTGCCTCAAAAATAAAATAAAATAAAATAAAAACAGCCTAACATCACAACTATAAGAACTAGAGAACCACGAGCAAACCAACCCCAAAGCTAGCAGAAGACAAGAAATCACCAAAGTCAGAGCTGAACTTAAAGAGATTGAGACATGAAAAATCATTCAAACAATCAATAGATCCAGGAGTTTTCTTTTTGAAAAACTTAATAATGCAGATAGATCGCTAGCTAGAGTAATAAGAGGAAAAGCGGGAAGATGCAAATAATCACAATTAGAAACAACAAAGGGGATATTACCACTGACCCCACAGAAATTCAAACAAGGATCAGAGAATATTATGAGCACCTATATGCACACAAACTGGAAAATCTGGAAGAAATGAACAAATTCCTGGACACATACACCCTCCCAAGACTGAACCAGAAATAAATTGAATCCCTGGACAGACCAATAGCAAGCTCTGAAATTGAATCAGTAATAAATCGTATACCAACCAAATAAAGCCAAGGACAAGACAGATTCATAGCCTAAATTTTCCAGATATACAAAGAAGGGCTAATACCATTTCTACTGAAACTATTCCAAAAAAAATTGAGGAGGAGATACTCATCTCTAACTCATTCTATGAGGCCAACATTATTCTGATACATAACCTGGCAGAGATACAGCAAAAAAGAAAACTTCAGGCCAATATCATTGATAAACATCAATGCAAAAATTCTCAATAAAATACCAGCAAACCAAATCTAATAGCACACCAAAAAGCTAATCTACCACAGTCAAGTAGGCTTTGTCCTTAGGATGCAAAGTTCATTTAAAATATGTAAATCATTAAATGTGACTCATTACAGAAACAGAACTGAAGACAATATCCACATGATTATCTCAATAGAGGCAGAAAAGGCTTTTGATAAAATTTAACACCCATTCATGTTAAAAACTCTCAATAAACTAGGTAAAAAAAGGAACCGTACCTCAAAATAATAAGAGCCATCCATGACAGACACACAGCCAACATTAAACTTAAAAACCAGCACAAGGACGTCCTCTCACACTACTCCTATTCAATGTACTATTGGAAGTCCTAGCCAGAGCAATCAAGCAAGAGAAATAAATTTTTTAAAAAATAATAATATATCTAGAAAACCCCATAGTCTTACCCCAAAAGCTCCTTCAGCTGACTAAACAACTTCAGCAAACTCTCAGGATACAAAATCAACATATAAAAACTACTAGCATTTCTATACACCACAAATTCAAGCTGAGAGCCATATCAGGAATGTAATCCCATACGCAATAGCCTCAAAAAAGAATAAAATACCTAGGTATACAAGTAACCAAGGAAGTGCAAGATCTCTACAATAAGAACTATAAAACACTGCTCAAAGAAATCCGAGATGACACATACAAATGGAAAAAAAAAAAACATTCCATGTTCATTGATAGAAAGAATCAACATTATTAAAATGGCCGTGCTGCCCCAAACCATATATAGAATCCAATGCTATTTCTATCAAATTACCAATGATGTTCCTCACAGAACTAGACAAATCTATTTTAAAATTCACATGGAAACAAAGAGCCTGACTAGCTAAGGCAATCCTAGGCAAAAAGAACAAAGCTGGAAGAATCACACTACCCAACTTCAAACTTAACTACAGAACTGCAGTACACAAAGCAGCATGGTACTGGTACAAAAACAGACACATAGACTAATGGAACAGAATATAGAGCCCAGAAATAAGGCCACACAGCCACAACCATCTGATCTTTGACAAAGCTGACAAAATTAGGCAATAAGGAAAGGAGTTCCTATTCAATAAATGGTGCTGGTAAAACTGCGTAGTCGTATGCAGAAGACTGAAACTGGACCCCTCCCTTATACTATATACAAAGATCAACTAAAGATGGATTCAAGACTTAAATGCAAAACCCAATACTATAAAAACCCTGGAAGACAACCTAGGCAATACCATTCTGTACATAGGAAAGGGCAAAAAATTTATGCGTAAGACACCAATAGCAATTGTAACAGAAGCAAAAACTGACAAATAGGATCTAATTAAACAAAAGAGCTCTGCACAGCAAAATAAATGATCAATAGAGTAAACAGACAACCTCCAGAATGGGAGAAAACTTTCACAAACTGCATCTGACAAAGGCCTAATATCTAGCATATGTAAGGAATTAAAACAAATTTTCAAGAAAAAATACTTCATTAAAAAGTGGGCAAAGGACATGAACAGACACTTTTCAAAAGAAAGCATACATACAGTCAAAAAGTGTATGAAAAGAAGCTCCACATCATTGATTAATATAGAAATGCAAATCAATACCACAATGAGAAGCCATCTTACACCAGTCAGAATGGCTATTACTAAAAAGTCAAAAATTAACAGATGGTGGTGAGGTTGTGGAGAAAAAGAAATGCTTATACACTGTTGATTGGAGTGTAAATTAGTTAGACCATTGTGAAAAGCAGTGTGGCAATTACTCAAAGAGCTAAAAAGAAAACTATAATTTAACCTAGCAATCCCAAGGGAATATAAATCATTCTATCATAAACATGCATGTATATGTTCTTTGCTGCACCAGTCACAATAGCGAAGACATAGAATCATCCTAAATGTCCATTGATGGTAGACTGGATAAAGAATATGTTGTACATATACACCATGGAATATTGTGCAGCCATTAATTAGAATAAGATCATGTTGCTTGCAGGAACATGCATGGATCTGGTGGTCGTTATTTTTAGCAAACGAACACAGAAACAGAAAACCAAATACCACATGTTCTCACTTATAAGTGAGAGCTAAATGATGAGAACACACGAACACATAGAGGGGAACAACAGATACTAGGGCATAGTGGAGGGTGCAGGGTGGGAAGAGGGAGAGAATCAGGAAAAAAAATAAGTAATCGGTACTAGGCTTAATATCTGGATGATGAAATAATCTGTACAACAAATCCCATGACAAGGGTTTACCTATATAACAAACCTGCACATGTACCCCTGAACTTAAAATATAAGTTTAAAATAATGTGCTGTAGGTTCATGTTTGCCTCCTTGGAATCACAGAAATATCTTTTTTTTTTTTTTTTTTTGAGGCAGAGTCTCGCTCTGTCGCCCAGGCTGGAGTGCAGTGGCCCGATTTTGGCTCACTGCAAGCTCCTCCTCCCGGGTTCACGCCATTCTCCTGTCTCAGCCTCCCGAGTAGCTGGGCCTACAGGCGACCGCTGCCACGCCGGCTATTTTTTTTTTTTTTTTTTTTTTTTTTTTTTTATTTTTAGTAGAGACAGGGTTTCACTGTGTTAGCTAGCATGGTCTCGATTTCCTGACCTCGTGATCCGCCCTCCTTGGCCTCCCAGAGTGCTGGGATTACAGGCTTGAACCACCGCGCCCGGCCACAGAAATATCTTTTATTTCATGACACCTGGTTTTCCACTCAGGAAAATCAATGTATAGTCACTGTAACTAAAATTAAACGATATTTTTTAAGCTTTTAGTTCACCTTGGACAGGAGCAGATCATTCTGGAAAATAGCCCATTCTTATACAAATAGATATAACTTGTGTTTGAATTATAGAAGAGAATGTACAAGGTGAATGAAAAGACGCTATACTATACTAATATGTATCACTGTGTGGCTTTTTAAGTGTAAAAATATTACTCTTGCTTTTTATCATCATCAAATGCAAATGAGGTCAAAAGCACTGTTGGACTTTTATGTAATTTACCATAAAAAAGAAAAAAAAAAAAAAACTCACTTGGTTTGGAATCAGTTGCAGTATCTCTTTGTGTATAAATCTTTAAGTTGTGTGTCATTTTAGACATATCTGTCTCCTAAATACTCAAGAAAAATGTTGTTTATACAGTAAACAGTAAATATTGGTATGTGTTAAATTAATTAGTAAACAAGTAAGTCTTATATACATATATTGGTGTCCTTAAAAGGAACTTGAAGACCCTTTTTACTTCCTTATGCCAAGCCCAGAACAAATTATAAGTCTCTCACTAACTTATTTCTCTCCCTAGGACTTAATTCTCGCTGACTCATCTAGTGCTTCATAATCAAAGGTGTCCTTAAAGTCAATGGTTCAGACACACAGTCCTCAATAACTTCAGCCTTTTCGGTTTGATTCTCTTCTTGTTTCCATTAAAAGTAATTGCACAAATGGCAATTATTTTTGCATTAATCTAATACTAAAACTCCTGAAACCCAAATTTATGATAAGTTCAATAAAGGGGGGATGGGGAAGAAAGTGGTTTTCACCCAGCCTGTACACCAGTGTTACAACTCTCATTATTTTCCTTCATCAAATTGATTTACCAATTTATTTTTTATCTTTATTCAACATTTTTATAATACCTCCCTTACCACTCTATAATTGGCTTTTAGTCATTAGAATATTGGGTGAGTAGAAGAGAACATATAATCTGTGTATGTACTTGGTTGTATAAATGATATTGCTCAATATTTAACTTGGTTCAGTATTATTTGACACTTTCATCAACACTCTATATATTAAGAAATGAACATCTCTGAGAGAAGGATGGGCATTTGAGTAGCACACTCTAAAGAGAAAAGAAGGATAAACACAATTTTGGAAAGTGTTTGGAAACTAATATATTTAAGTTAGCTAGGGAAGTTGTATTAACAAACACAAATTAATGTTATTTTAATAGTGTGACATTACCAAGGTGGCAGAGAGGAAGACACATGCCTTCATCCCCCAGTAAAAACAACTAATATAGATCACTGTTCAAATTCAAATTAGCCCAGAGAGGGCCAGAGGGCCCATTAAAGAATCTGCAGCAACACACTGGAGCAAATAAAATGAAGAATATCCAATTAGAAAGGATCTCCAGTTAGATCAACATAACTGAGATGTGAAGAGACGGCTAGGAACAGAGAAGAAAGATGGAGGATATTGGTGTCAGCCACACTGTGGGGAAACACCATGGTCCCCAGCAGCCTTCTCCACAGAGGATACTAGCATCTCTTTACACTGAAGTAACCAACAGCCATTCCCAACATGGAACACCAGAGGAGATATGGTTGTACACTTCTCCTCAGCTCAAAAAGCATCCAGTGTTCAGTTGCTTTGGGAAAATAGTTTCCACCTTTCTCAACCCTGCATGTACCTCAGTCCTGGAGTTGTGGCCAACCCACAAGTGCCTGCAGCCCATATCCAGGCTCTCTAGCTGCACTGAACTCTATCATGTTTTAGACACTAATGGCATCAGCATAATCACCTAGTTTACACTCCATATCCCAAAGCCAGACCTTGCTGTGTATTCCTGAAGTCTAGTACAGGCTCAGCCCATAGTAAACCAGGCTGCTTCCAGCCCCTAGAGCCAATTTTCTGTGCTCCCATTTTTTGCAAGCTGTTATCAACACAGTGACAGAGCGGCTTGCAACCTGGACACCAGCTCAGTCACCACAGAGACTTAGGCTCTGTTCTGACACTAGAGCTGTTCTAACTCAGTGTACACCTGCACTCTCACTCTTAGCTTTCCTGGCTACTACATAAGCATCCAGGTCTCACATACTTTTAGCGGTATGGCACTGGGGTGCCACCAACATGGGCAACAGTGCCATTACCACCTCAAATCACAGAACTGTAGTTCCTTCAAACAGGTTCATGCTTCAGACATCAGCTCCACACCTGTTCCATAGTACCACTCAACAGACCCCAGTGAAACCATCATGATGAGCGGACTCATAAGCCAGACCCAGTGTTAAAAGGAATCCCCTCAGCCAAAACTTCCCAGGAGAGAGAAACAGAAATTAGGAAGAACATAAATGGCATTGCCACCAAAGACCACAACAACCCTTGCTGCCACCGTGGACAGTATTGGCAACTGAGGATACCTGCAGTCTTCATCAATACCAGTATCAGCTGACATAGTTGTGCAAAGTTGACACAGCTACACCCTCACTGCTGTTAGAACCACTGCACCCATCCAGTTTGCACCCTTGCACTACCACATAGAGGTTTTCGTTTTTCACAACAAAGCTGAGCCATCATGTCTGAAAGAGAATACTCCAGAAAATGTGTAGACATCAAACATAAGGAAAAAAGAATACCTAAAAACCAAGGAGACTCTTGACAAGCTGACAGTCAGGAAGACCAATGGAAGGACGCTAAGCACAGCACCCTGTAGCTAATGGTTTTTCCTGTTGAAGCCTACACTCACCAGTGTTAATCAGTTCTCAACAGTCACAGCTGGATATTCAGATCTCATTGCATTGGTTTGATAAATGCTTTAGTGAAGAAAAATCTGCCGGGCGCGGTGGCTCAAGCCTGTAATCCCAGCACTTTGGGAGGCCGAGACGGGCGGATCACGAGGTCAGGAGATCGAGACCATCCTGGCTAACACGGTGAAACCCCGTCTCTACTAAAAATACGAACTGCACCTGTAGTCCCAGCTACTCGGAGGTTGAGGCGGGAGAATGGCATGAACCCGGGAGGAGGAGCTTGCAGTGAGCTGAGATTTGGCCACTGCACTCCAGCCTGGGTGACACAGTGAGACTCCATCTCAAAAAAAAAAAAAAAAAAAAAAAGAGAAAGGAAAAATCTGTGTACTAGGGAAGCAAGTTGAGCTATTAGGAACTGCTAAATGGAAAGGCCCTAATGACAGAGAATCAACAGAAGCTCTAGCCTGAGATAATACAGTCCATACTGAATCCTGCCAATAACTCATGCATAAGTGCAGAAGCAGATGCTGCACCAGTCAAGCTTCAGTTGAGACCATACCCCCAGCCTCCTGAGAAACGTTCAGATAAAGACAAAATGTGAGCCCTGTCTGGATCCTGTTCTGCAAAAAAATATGATATAATAAATGTTTCTGACTCCCACTGTGAACTTCTTTTTCAAGAACCATCACAGGAACACACCAGGAAAACCAAAAAAGTTCACAGATCCTATGAAAGTAGTGACATACTGGTGCAAACTCCACGAGACAGGCAAAAAGCTCTGAACACCCAAAGTGTGAGAGGAGGAAATCCTGCCTCCAAACACACATGCCCACTAGGAAATCTGAAAATCCAGATCATGGACGAAGAATCTAACCTTACCTAGAAGTAGACTGGATTTAGGGAGCTGTGCAAAATGCAAAAGTAAAAGCTGGCAGGGCCCGGTTGCTCACGCCTATAATCCCGGCAGTTTGGGTGCCTGAGGCCGGCAGATCACCTGAGGTCAGGAGTTCGAGACCAGCCTGACCAACATGGTGAAACCCTGTCTCTACTAAAAATACAAAATTAGCAGGGTGTGGTGGTGCATGCGTGTAATCCCAGCTACTTGGGAGGCTGAGGCAGGAGAATTGCTCGAACCCAGGAGGGAGAGGCTGCAGTGAGTGGAGATTGCACAATTGCACTCCAGCCTGGATGACAGAGCAAAACTCCATCTCAAAAAAAAAAAAAAAAAAAAGGAAGAGCAGCGGCAGGAAGAGCCTTGTAGGCGCTCCCAATCTCCAGCTGGAGCCCAAGGAAACCATTCATAATTTTCATAATTATATTCTCATAAAGACGCTTGGGGAAGGAAGCCAGTGGAATTAGGGAGGGGGTAACAGAATGAAAGAAGTTTCTATCTGAATTTTGTGTTAATTTCAACTGGACACAAAGTTCCTTGACAGAATCTGGGGGGTGAACAGGAACTGCTGCAGATATAAGTGCAGAAGCCACCACCATTGTGGGCAGATGGGAAAGGGTGTGGCCTGAAAGATATGCTTGCTGTCTCAGTGGGAAGGCTAATGGCCTGGCACAGGTAGGAGTTCTGTGCACAAGCTGCCTGTACCTAAAATTGGTGCTGTTAGCAGGGCACTGCAGGAACAAGACCAGCCTCACCGACCGCATGGGAGTTGGGTGAGGCCTTTCGTTACCAGCTAACCCCTACTTCCCTGGTGAACTATACTGCACAGCAGAGGCAGCCGTAATCCCATATAGAAAACAACCCCAACGCCCTAAGGACCACCTTCCATCCCGAACAGTGGCTATAGCAAACCCTGTCCAAGGAGAGTGTGAGCCCAGACCTTCCTAACCCCCATCTGATAGTATTTCTCTGCTGCCCTGTAGCTGAACACAAAAGACACACACTCTTGGGAGCTTTATGGCCCCACCCAACATTTGAGAAACCCGAGTACTCTTCTTTGCCAATGTAGGGCAAGATTACATCCCCCTTCTACTACTGTAGCTGGTGCTCTTTTAAAAGTGCCACCTCCTGTTGGGAGGCCAGCCAACTCAGGCCACTACAGCAACCCCTGACAGAATAACACTGCTCCCAGGAAGGAGAAAACAACAGCTAATATCACTGCCTGCAACATCCTGGCTAACCAGAGGTCCAGAGTCTGCCCATGTGACAACTTAACTGCTAGCATAACCAGCATTTGAGAAAGACAGCACACTAAACCTATCTAAAACCAAGGATTCTCACAGTCTCCATCACTCCCGTCATCACCACCAGAGCAGGTGCTGTTATTGATGACTGGGAGACCTGAAGACTGATCACATCACTGAACTCTTGGCAGACATTCTCCAAAACCAACCCAGAGCCTGGTAGCCCTGCTGGGTGGCTAGAACCAGAAGAGCAATAACAACCACTGCAGTCTGGCTCTCAGGAGGCCTCATCTCTAGGGGAAGGGGAAGAGGACTACAGCAAGGGATCTAGCACTACAGCAGGCTAGATTCTTTTTTCTAGAAAAAAGAAAAATAGCAGGTTTTGAGTTTCAGATTTTTTCACTGGTGAGTGGTTTCTCATAGCAGAGACACAATTACATGCTGGGTGCAGTAGGAAAAGTCTGCACCTGTACACCAACAGGGAGGCAGCCTCTTTGATCATGAAGAGCCTTGGAGAAAGGATCGTTGGTCCCCCGCTCCGTTCCACCACAGACACAGCTTGGGCTTTCCCCTCAGAAATGCAGCATGGAGGCACTTGTAGACAACCTTTCTGAAAAAATTCAAGGTGAGTTCAGCCCCACAGGAGGAGCGCATCTTAGATTCAGGCCTGCATGAGAGGCAGTGTCACAATTCCTCTCTATGTGGAACATCAATATTCCTATAGATGAAATGAGATGCTGGTCTGATCTCAATAGCTGAGACTCTAGGACAAGAGTAGAACTGTTAGGTGAATAGCTTTACTGCTGACCTGGTAGGGGGGCTGAGGTAGTTCTCGTTCTTCACCCTGACAAAACCTTAGCTCGTCTAATTAAGAGCTCCCCCAGCCACCTTTATCAAGACTGAGATCTCAGACCAACATTGGGTGTAACATCTACCCACTTGCCTTAGCCACAACCTGTGCCTACCCAGAGATACCTCCTCTATTCATCTGAAGCCTGAATTATCAACTCAGTAAATAAAACACTAGGAAAAAATAAATAAATACATAAAGTATACACCATAAGGAAATGAGATAAGCTTCAAGAGATCCCTGCCATTCCAACCCCATAAGAGACAGTGAAATCACCCACACCCCAAGAATATAACTACTACAACCATCATCAGGGAAGGCCAGTGCACAAAGACTTTCTGTAACTAAGGATCTCATTCAGAGTCTTCACCCCTACAAGCACCAAGAATTAAAATTAAGCTAAAATAAACGTTAAAGTCTGATCCTTAAGAGACAAGAAAAAAATTAAATGTAAAAAACACCATCCAATAAAAAAAATTCAAAAATGATTTTAAGTAATAGTCCTTCCAAATGAGAAGGAACCATAAAAGTCATTCTGGCAATATGACAAAACAGGGTTCTATAACAACCACAAAAATCACACTAGCTCCCCAGCAATAAACGAAAACCAAGAAGAAATCTCTGGATTGCCAAATAAAGAATTCAGAAGGTTGATTATTAAGTTAATCAAGGAGATACTAGAGAAAGATGAAAAACAACTCAAAGACATTTTTAAAAATACAGATATGGATGAAAAATGTGTGAGATAAGTGGATATCACAAAGAAAAAGCAATTACAACTTCTGGAAATAAAAGACGAACTTAGAGAAATATAAGATGCAGTGGAAAGTTTCAACAATAGACTAGAACAAGTAGAAGAAAGAAATTCAGAGCTCAATGATAATGGTTTTTAACTAACCCGATCAGAGTAAGACAAAGAAAAAGTGATTTAAAAAATTAACAAGCCTCCAAGAAATGTGAGATTATGTTAAATGACCCAATCTAATCGGTGTTCCTGAGGAAAAAGAAAAATCTAAAAATTGGAAAAACTTATTTGGGGAATAATTGAGGAAAGCTTTCCTGGCCTAGCTGGAGATATAGACATCCAAATACAAGAAGCTCAAATAACTCCTGGGAAGTTTACCACAAGAAGATCACCAAGGCACATAATCATCAGGTTATCTAAAGTAAAGATAAATAAAATAATTGTGAGAGTTGTGAGACAAAAGAATCAGGTAACCTATAAAAGAAAATCTATCAGATAAACAGCTGAATTCTCAGCAGAAACTTTATAAACCAGAAGGGATTGGGGTCCTATCTTTAGCCTCCTTAAACAAAATAATTGTCAGCCAATTTTTTTTTTTTTTTTTTTTACTCAGGAATACTAAGCTGCATAAATGGATAGATAAATCCTTTTCAGACAAACAAATTCTGGGAGAATTTACCACTATCAAACCAGCACTACAAGAAAAAGGAAATCTAAACCTTGAAACAAAACCTCAAAGTACACAAAACAGAACATCCTTAAAGCACAAATTTCACAGGGCCTATAAAACAATAAAACAATTTACAAAAAAAAGTATTTAGGCAATAATTAACATGATGACTAGAACAGTACCACACATCTTAATACAAATGTTGAATGTAAATTGCCTAAATGCTCCAGTCAAAATATACAGAATGGCAAAATGGATAAAAATCTACCAACAAAGTATCTGCTGTCTTCAAGAGATTTAACTAACACATAAAGACTCACATAAACTTAATGTAAAGGGGTGGAAAATGATATTCCATGTAAATGAAAACCAAAAGCAAGCAGGAGTAGCTATTGTTATATCACATAGACACACACAAAAAATCAAACTTAAAGCAACAACAGTAAAAGAAGACAAAGAAGGACATATAATTATAAAAGCATTAATCCAACAAGAAAATATTACAATGCTAAATACGTATGCACATAACACTCTGAGCTCCCAAATTTATAAAACAATTACTACTCGACATAATAAAATAGATATATGGCAACACAATAATAGTGGGGGACTTCAATACTCCACAGGTAGTACTAGACAGATCATCAAGACAGAAAGTCAAGAAGAAACAATGGGCTTAAACTATACCCTAGAACAAATGGACTTAAAATGTATTTACGGAACATTCTATGCAACAACTGCAGAATTTACATTCTTTTCATTAGCACATGAACCGTTCTCCAAAACAGACTATATAATTGCTGCTGGATAATTAAGGAATCAGAGAGACTGAGGGGTTGAAGAGGAATTATTTAATTATTTAGGTGCACTGACCCAGTCGCATTAACATCCACAGGACTGAGCCCTGAACAAAGAGTCAAGCTACCTTTGAAGCATTCCGTGTGGTGGGGGGAGATCTGTGCAGGGGGAAGTATATTACAGAAGTGAGAAACAAAGACAGTTATTCAATTAAGACATGCATTACATTATTTGTTACTTTTAAGGAACAACATGTTTTACGACTTGAGATTATCTGTCTAGTGACCTTGCAGCTGCACAGCTAGAGAAACAGAGTCTTCACAATGCCTGGGAAAGGGAGAGATAAGACTCACTAGTCACAGAGAGAAAAACAGGCAGTTAATTTTAAAGGACTCCAGCCCTTTCTCTTCCTCAAGGGGAATTGGTTTTTTTTATGTACAACTAAGTTTTTGCTTATACAATCTTTAATTTCTTTTAATTTCTGTTTCATAATAGGCCACAAAATGAGTCTCAATAAATTGAAGAACATTGAAATAATATCAATTATTCTCTCAGACCACAGTGGAATAGAACTGGAAATTAATTCCAAATGGAACAGTCAAAACTATACAAACGTATACAAACTGAACACTCTGCTCTTGAATGATCTTTGCTTTAACAATGAAATCAAGATGGAAATTTAAAAAATCTTTGAACTAAGTGATAACAGTGATGCAACTTATCCAAACTTCTGGGATACAGCAAAAGCAGTGCTAAGAGAAAAGTTCATAGCATTAGATGCCTACATCAAAAGGTCTGAAAGAGCAAAAATAGACAATCTAATGTCACACCTCAAGGAACTAGAGAAAAATAACAAACAAAACCCAAACCAAGCAGAAAAAAGTGACAAAGATCAGAGAAGTAAATAAAATTGAAACAAAACAATACAACTGATAAATGAAACAAAAAGCGGGTTATTTGAAAAGTTAAACAAAATTTATAGACCATTAGTGAGATTAACCAAGAAAGGGAGAGAGAAGATCCAAAAAATCTTAATTAGAAACAAGATGGGAGTTATTACAACCAACACCACAGAAATGCAGAAGATCATTCAAAGTTACTACAAACATACACACAGAAACTAGAAAATCTAGAGGAGCTAGATAAATTCCTGGAAATATGCAATCCTTGTAGATTAAATCAAGAAGAAATACAAAGTCTAACAGACCAATAACAAATAGCAAGACTGAAACACTAACCAAAAAAAGTACAGGACCAGATGAATTCACAGCTGAATTACATCAGACATTTAAAGAAGAATTGGTACCAGTGCTACCAAAACTGTCTCAAAAAATAGATAAAGAGGTAATTCTCCATAAATCATTCAATGAAGCCAGTATCATCCTAATATCAAAACCAGGAAAGAACATAACAACAACAAAACAAACAAACAAACAAAAAACTACGGATCAATATCTCTGATGAGCAATCTCTGATGCAAAAATCCTCAATAAAATACTAGCCAACTTATTCCAACAGCATATCCAAAAGATAATACATCATGATCAAGTGGGTTTTATACTAGAGATGCACGAATGGTTTAGCATACACAAGTCAATAAATATGATACATCATATAAACAGAATTTTTTAAAAAATAATGTGATAATCTCAATAGATGTAAAAAAAAAAAAAAAGCATTTGGAAAAATCCAGCATCCCTTTATGATTAAAGTCCCCAGCAAAATAGGCATAGAAGGAACATACCCCAAAATAACAAAAATCATCTGTGACAAACCCACAGCCAACATCATACTGTGTGGGAAAAAGTTGAAAGCATTCCCCCAGAGAACTGAAACAAGAAAAGTATACCATCTTTTACCACTTCTATTCAATGTAGTACTGGAAGTACTAGTCACAGCAATCAGACAAGAGAAAGAAATAAAGGGTATCCAAATTGATAAAGAGGAAGTCACACTGTAAATGTTCCCTGATAAGATGATTTTGTACCTAGAAAACCCCAAAGACTCATCCAAAAATCTCCTAGATCCGATAAATAAATTTAGCAAAACTTCAGGATACAATATCATTGTACACAAATCAGTAGCACTGCTGTACACAAACAACTACCAAGCTGAGAATCAAATCAAGAACTCAATTCCTTTTACAACACCTGAAAAAATAAATAAAATGCTTAGGAATATAGTTGAGCAAGGAGGTAAACAATTTCTACAAGGCAAACTACAAAACACTCCTTGAAAAGATCATAGATGACACAAACAAATGGAAACACATCCCATGCTCATGGATGGGTGGAATCAGTGTTGTGAAAATGACCATATTGCTAAAAGCAAATTACAGATTCAATATAATTCCCATAAAAATACCATCATTATTCTTCACAGAAATAGAAAAAAAATTTTTAAATTCTTACGGAACATATAAAGAGCCCACATAGACAAAGCAATACTAAGCTAAAAGAACAAATTTGCAGGCACAACATTACCTGACTTAAAACCACACTACAAGGCTATATTTACCAAAACAGCATGGCACTGGTATACAAATATTCACATAGACCAGTGTAACATAATAGAAAACCCAGAAATAAAGCCAAATACTGACAGCCAACTGATCTTTAACAAAGCAAATAAACACATAAAATAGAGAAAGGACACCTATTCAACAAATGGTGCTGGGGTAATCGGCAAGCCACATGTACAAGAATGAAACTGGATCCTCATCTCTCACTGTATAGAAAAATCAACTCAAGAAGGATTAAAGACTTAAATCTAATACCAGAGACCATAAAAATTATAGAAGATAACATCAGAAAGTCTCTTCTAGACATTGGCTTAGGAAAAGAATTCATGACCAGGAACCTGAAAGCAAATGCAACAAAAGCAAAAATAGATGAATAGGACCTAATTAAACTAAAAAGCATATGTACAGCAAAAGAAATAATTGGCAGAGTAAACAGAAAACCCACAGAGTGGGAGAAAATATTCTCAAACTATGCATCCAACAAAGGACTAATATCTAGAACCTACAAAGAACTCAAACAAATCAGTAATAAAACAAATCATCTCATTAAAAGCGGTCAAAGGACATATGAATACACAATTCTCAAAAGAGGATATACAAATGGCTAACAAGCATAAAAAATGCTCAACATCAGTAATTATCAGAAAATTGCTAATTAAAACTACAATGAGATATCACCTTACTCCTGCAAGAGTGGTCATAATTAAATAAAAAATAATAGATGTTGACGTGGATGCAGTGAAAAGGGAACACTTTTACACTGCTAGTGGGAATGTAAACTAATAGAACCACTATAGAAAACACTACCCAGGTTCCTTAAACGACTAAAAGTAGAAATACCATTCAATCCAGCAATCACACTACTGGGTATCTACCCAAAGGAAAAGAAGTAATTATATGAAAAAGACACTTGCACATGCATGTTTACAGCAGCACAATTTACAATTTCAAAAATGTGTAACCAACCTAAATGCCCATCAACCAACGAGTAGATGAAGCAAATATGGTATATACACACCATGGAATACTGCTCAACCATAAAAAGGAATAAAATAGTGGCATTTCCTGCAACCTCAATGGAGTTGGAGACCATTATTCTCAGTGAAGTAACTCAGGAATGGAAAACCGAATATCATATATTCTCCCTTATAAGTGGGAATTAAGCTATAAAGATGCAACGGCATAGAAATAATATAATGGACCTTGAGGACTCAGGGCAAAGGATGGGGTTGGGGTGAGGGATAAAAGATTACATACTGGCTACAGTGTACATTTCTCAGGTGATGTGTGCACCAAAATCACAGAAATCAACAGTAAAGAACTTAACCATGTAACTAAAAACCACTTGTTCCCTCAAAACTATTGAAATAAAACACAATTTAAATAAATAAATAGAAACCAAGGAGACATAACACAACAAAGACAAAATAATATCTTATTGGCTGACCTGCAAAGAGATGAAGACATATGAACTGCATAAAAAAATAATTTAAAATAATTTTTTAAGAAAAAAATGATGAAATTTCAAAAAACACAGAGAAACAATTCAAGAAAATCAGGGTAACAAAAATTTAGTAGATTTAAATGATTTACGAATCAAAAGAAATTCTGTAGCTTAACAATATAATAAATAAAACAAAAAATTCAATAGTCACCATCAAAAGTAGAACTGATCAACCAGAAATAAGAATCTGTGAGCTGAAAGACAGGTTATTTGACAATATATAGTCAGAAAATATTTTAAAAAAAGAAGGAATTCTATGGAATTTATGGGATATCATCAAAAGAGAAAATAATTATTTTATGGAATTTTAAGAAAGAGAGAGATAAATGGGTAAAAAGCGTATTATAAGAAATAATGGCAGAAACTTTCCAAATCTAGAGAATAATATAAATATCCAACTACATCAAGGAGGTCAAAAGTCTCCAGAAATATTTAATCTAAGAGAACACCAAGATATGTTATCAAAATGGCAAAAATCAAGGACAATGAGAGAGTCCTGAAAGCAGCAGAAGTAAAGAAGCAAATTACATAAAGGGGATGAGAACATTTGAGAGTTACCCTCATCAATATTGAAATGTGCAGTACTCAATTACTAGCTATATTCAACTCGTCGTACAGTAGATCTCAAAGAAATCAAGTTCATTCCTCATATAATGGGGAGGCTTTGTATACTTTGATTATTGTCTCCTCATTGCTCCCTCACCCCCATTCTACTCTCTACTTCTATAAATTCAATTGTTTTAAATTCCACATGTAAGTGAGAATATGTGGTATTTGTTGTCCGGTGTTTGGATTATTTTACTTAGTATACTCTTCTCCAATTCCATCCATGTTGTTACAAGTGACTGAATTTCTTCCTTTTGTGAGGTTGAATGGTATCCCATTGTGTATGTATATAACATTTACTTTTATCCATTCATCCATTGTCTGGCAGGATTTTCTTCTTTTTTAAGGCTGGATAATATTCCACTGTGTCTATATACCAATTTGTGTTATTTTTTTCATCCACTGCTGAACACTTACATTCTTTCTGTATCTTGGCTACTATTGTGAATAATGCTGCCAAAATTAGAGTGCAGATATTTCTTCAGCATACTGATTTCAAATCCTTTGGATATAGAGTGAGTAGCTGAATTGCTGGATCATTGATCAGATCTGTTTTTAAATTTTTGAAGAACGTCCATACAGTTTGCCATAATGGTTGTAATAATTTACATTCACATCAACAGTATATGGCAGTTCCCTTTTCTCCACATCCTTGTCAACTCTTATATTTTGTTTTTTTAATAATAGCTTTCCTAATAGGTGTGAGATTATATCTCATTGTGGTTTTAATTTGCATATCTTTTATATTTGTAATGTTTAGTATATTTTAATATGCCTATTGGCTATTTGTATGCTTTCTTTTGAGAAATGTCTATTCAGGTCATTTTCCTTATTATTATTATTATTATTATTATTATTATTATTATTATTATTATTATTATTTTGAGACAGTCTCACCCTGTCACCCAGGTTGGAGTTCAGAGGCATCATCTCAGTTCATTGCCGCCTCAGGATCCCAGGCTCAGGTGATTCACCTCACCTCACCTCTCACCTCAATCCTAGTCTGTCAAGTAGCTGGGATTACAGGTGCATGTCACCATTCTCGGTTGATTTTTTTATTTTGAATTTTGTAGAGGAGTTTTGACATATTGTTCAGGCTGCTCTTGAGTTCCTGGGTTCAAATGATCTACCTGCCTTGGGCTCCCAAAGTGCTAGGATTACAGGTGTGAGCCATTGCGCCTGGTTCAGTTGCCCATTCTTAATCCATTTGTTTCCTTGATACTGAGTTGTGCGAATTCTTTATTTATTTGGTTAGTAGCCCCTTATCTCAGGTGTGTTTGGAAAATATGTCCTCCCATTCTGTAGTGTATATTTTTACTCAGTTAATTGTTTCCTTTGCTGTGCAGGAACTTTACAGTTTGTTATAATCTCATTTGCTCAAGCTCCTGGCTTCAAACAGTCCTCACACCTTGACCTCCCAAAGTGTTGGGATATCAGGCATGAGCCTACTGTGTCTGGCCAATGATCTAAAACCATAAAAGTTCTGGATGATAACCTGGAAAAACCCTTCTGGACATGTTCCTAGACAAAGAATTCATGACTAAGACCACAAAAGCAAATACAACTAAAACAAAAATAACTAAATGAGACCTAATTAAACTAAAAAGCAAATGAAATACAGCAAAAGAAATAATCATCAGAGAAAAGAACACACAGAATGGGAGAAAATATTTGCAAACTATGCCTCCAAGGACTAATATCCAGAATCTAAAATGAACTCAAACAAATTAGCAAGAAAAACTGAGCAAATAACATGAATAGACATTTCTCAAAAGAATATACACAGATGGCCAACAAACATGAAAAAATAATGCTAGATATCATTAATCATCAGGGAAATGCAAATTAAAATTTTAATGAGATATATCCTTACCCCAAGCAGAATACCCATATTATTTTTTGTTAAACTTTTGTTTTAAGTTCCAGAGTACATGTGCAGGATGTGCAGGTTTTTTACATAGGTAAACATCTGCCATGGTGGTTTGCTGCACAGATCAACCCATCATCTAGACATTAAGCCCAGCATCCATTAGCTATTCTTCCTGATGCTCTGCCTTTCCCCCACCACCCAACACGTCCCAGTGTATGTTGTTCCTCCCATGTGTCTATGTGCTCTCATTTTTCAGCTCTGACTTATAAGTAAGAACATGTGTTGTTTGGTTTTCTGTTCCTGTGTTACTTTGCTGAAGATAATGACTTCAAGCTCCATCCATGTCCCTGCAAAGGACATGATCTCATTCCTTTTTATAGCTGCATAGTATTCCATGGTGTATATGTACCACATTTTCTTTATCCAGTCTATCATTGATGGGCATTTAGGTTGATTCCATGTCTTTGCTATTGTCAATAGTGCTGCAATGAAAATACCCATGCATATACATTTATAATAGAATGATTTACATTCCTTGGGTGTATACCCAGTAATGGGATTACTGGATCAAATGGTATTTCTGCCTCTAGATCTTTGAAGAATCACCACACTGTCTTCCACAGGGATTGAACTAAATTTACAGTCCTTCCAACAGTGGACAATTGTTCCGTTTTCTGTGCAATCTCGCCAGCATCTGTTGTTTCTGGACTTTGTAATAATCACCACAGAATGACTATTATGATGAAGTCAAGAAAAAATTGATGTTGGCATGAATGCAGTGAAAATGGAGTACTTATACACTCCTAGTGGCAATGTTAACTAGTACAATCTCTATGGAATACAGTAGGGAGATTTCTGAAAGAACTAAAAGTAGATCCACCATTTGGTATAGCAATCACACTACTAAGTATCTACTTAAAGGAAAGAAGTCAATATATCAAAAAGACACCAGCACATATATGCTTATTGCAGCACAATTAAAAATTGCAAAGCTATGAAACCAACCTAAGTGCCCAATACCCATTGAGTATATAAAAAAGAATAAAATAATGTTTGTCTTTATATGTGAAGTGTGTTTCTTGTACAAAACAGATTAATGGGTCTTGCTTTTTAATCCATTCAGTCACTCTTTGTCCTTTGATTGGAGAGCTTGTTTATTACTGATAGGTAAAGACTTACTCTTGCCATTTTGTTTTTTTGTTTTGTGGTTATTTTGTGATCTTTCCTATTTTCTTTCATCTCTCTCTGTCTTCCATTAATTAAGGTAAATTTCTCTTTTGATATTACTCAGTTTCTTGCTTTTTACTTTTTGTTCCTCCCTTGTATGTTTTTTAGTTTGAAGTTACCATGAGGTTTGCAAATAATATCTTATATAACCCATTATTTTTACCTGACAACAGCTTCGCACTGTTCCCATACACAAACAAATAAACAAACAAGAAAAACAAAACAAACACTCAACCACTCCACTTAATTGTATTCCTCTGCTTTTTAATTTTTAGTTACTTATATTCATATCTCATTGTACTGTCTATGTCTTGAAAATGTTTAGCTATTAGTCTTGACTAGTTCATGATTTAGTCTTTCTACTTAGCAAAAGAATAGTTAATACATCACAGTTACAGTATTACAATCTTCTGCATTTTTCCCTGTACTTACTATTACTAGTGATTTTTTTTTTTTTTTTTTTTTTTTACCTTCTGGTGGTTACTTATTGCTCATTACCATCCTTTTAGTTCTGATTAAAATATTCCCTTTAGCCTTTTTTATATGCCATGTCTGTTCATAAAATCCCTCAGCTTTTGTTTATTTCAGAAAGTCTTTATTTCTCATTCATGTTTGAAGGATATTTCTCCTGGTTGTACTATTAGATGAAAAAGGGGTGTTTTTTTTTTTTTTCAGTACTTTAAATATGTCACGCTACTGTCTCCTGGCCTGTAAAGTTTCCACTGAAAAGTCTGCTGCCAGACACATTGGAGCTCCATTGTATCTTATAAGATTCTTTTTTCTTGCTGTTTTTAGAATTTTTTTCTTTTCCTTGACCTTTGAGTGTTTGATTATTAAATTCCTTGAGGTAGCTTTCTTTGGGTTAAATTCGCTTGGTGTTGTATAACCTTCCTGTACTTAGATATTAACATATTTATCTAGGTTTGCAAAGTTATCTGTCATTATCCCTTTGAACAAACTTTGTAGTGTAATCTCTCTCTACTTCATCTTTATGGCCAATGACTCTTAGATTTGTCCTTTTGAGAATATTTTCAAGATCCTGTAGGTGTGCTTCATTGTTTTATACTCTGTTTTTCTTGTATCTGCCCTGTGTATTTTCAAACAGCCTTTCTTCAAGCTCACTAATTATTCAGCTTGATCAATTCTACTATTAAAAGACTCTGGAAGACTTCCAAGAAAATGCTGGAATACAAAGTTTCATTGATTTTCCCCCTAACAAGGACACCAAGTTAACAACTATTTACACAGAAAAAACACATATTCATCAGAACCAAAAATCATGTAAGGACTCATAGTAGTACCCAAGTTTAACTACATTGCTGAAAAAGGTACTGAAGAGTTAAAAAAAAAAAAAAAAAAAGCCTTGAACCACAGATGTTTCCAATTCCCCACCCCAGCAACTGCAGGATGGTGCAGAGAGCTTCTCTGGGCACTGGGAGAGGGAAAGAAAAGTAATCGTAAGGCATTGAACTCGCTGCTATCCTGTTACAGCACAGGAGAAAACCGAACCAAACACATCTGGTGCCCACCAACAGAGAGAGCATTTAAACCAGTCGTAGTCAAGGGGGAGTTGCTGATTCCAGTAGTCCAAACTTGAGCACCCACAAAACTCTCCACCAATGGTCAAAGTGCTCTAGGTCTCTAAGTAAACTTGAAAGACGGTATAGATCATAAGCACTGCAACTTATAGGAGAGTCCAAGGACGGAACTAGACTCAGAGACAGTGGACTTGGGGGGCATGCAACATACTAAGACAACAGCTATGGCAGCCAAGGGAGTGCTGGCATCACCCTTTCCCTAACCCCAGGCTGCACATCTCCCAGCTCCAAAAGACATCCCTTTCTTCCTCTTGAGGACAGGAAAGAGTGGGCGGGACTTTGTCTTTCATCTTGAATACCACCCCAGCCACAATAGGATGGGGCATTAGTCAGAGTAGTGAGGCTCTTGTTCCAGAAACTAGCTCCCAGAGAACACTTCTATACATACCCTGGGACACAAGGTAATATGCTACCTTGAAGGAAAGGACCCAGTCCTGCCAGCTTTCATTACCTGCTAACTGAATGATCCCTAAATAACCAGCAGCAATATCCAGATACTACACCTTGGGCCTTGGTGAGCCTCTGAGACCTGTTGGCTTCAGATGAGACTCAGTGCATTACCAGCTGTGGTGCATATAGGGAGAAACTCCTTTTGCTTGAGAAAAGCAGATGAAAAAGTAAGGGGGTCTTTGTCTCACACCTTAGGCGCCAACACCACCACAGGGGTGTAGACCACCACATGTGCTCGTAGGGTCCTTGAAACCAGGAGGTGATTCTTGAATGGCTTTCCTGAACATGCCCTTGGCCAGAGGGGAGCCCAATGCCCTGAAGTTTGAGTCCCAGGGCAGGCAGCATTCACCATTCACCACAGGCTGACTTAAGAGCCCTTGGGCCTTAAGGGAACATTGGGTGGTAGTCTGGCAGTACTCTTTATGGTGTGAGATGGCAGTGGCTACCAGGCGATACTTCTCTGCCTTTGTAAAAGGGAGGGAAAGGAGGGAAAAAATTGTCTTGTGGTTTGAGTGCCAGCTCAGCTGCAATGCAATAGAATACCAGGAAGACTTTTAAGATACTTGAATCTAGTCCCTGACTCCTAGACCACACTTCTGGACCCAACTTGGGCCCAGTGGACCTTCGCATCCTGATGAAAAGGACACAGGCATGGCTGGCTTTGCCACCTGCTGATTATACAGCCCTGGGGCCTTGAACAAGCATAGGCTGTAGCCAGGGAGTGGTTGTGGCAGGCCTCGAGCAAGATGTGGAACAGTGTTGGATTCATGCCTGATTCCGCAGTCATAGTAGTGGTGGTCACAAGGGTGTTTGTGTCACTTGACCCTCAGCTTTCAGTGGTTCAGAACAGAGAGAAACAGACTCCATATGTTTTGGAAAAAGTAAGGGAAGAGAACAAGTCTCTGCCTGGTAATTCAGAGAATTCTCTTGGATCTTGTACAAGACCATCAAGGTGATACCTCTATGAGTCTGCAAGAACCACAGCATTACTGGGTTTGGAGTGACCCCTAACAGAGAAACAGCTAAGGTCAAAATACCCAAGTCCTTTCAAATGTCGGGAAAGCTTTCCCAAGCAGGACAGCTACGAATAATCCCAGACAATGAAGACAACAATAAATACATAACTCTTCAATGCTCAGACACCAAAGAACATCTATGAGCATCAACACCATCCAAGAAAACATGACCTCATGAAATGAACTAAATAAAGCATCAAGAATCAATCTTGGAGAAACACAGATAAGTAATCTTTCATACAAAAAATTCAAAATGGCTGTGCTTTGAAAACTCAAAAAAAAAAAAATCAAGATAACATAGAAAAGGCATTCAGAATTCTATCAGATAGATTTAACAAAGATATTCAAATGATTAAAAAGAATCAAGCAGAAATTCCAGAGCTAAAAAACACAATTGCCTACTGAATAATGCATCAGAATATTTAAGGACCAGAATGGATCAAGCAGAAGAAAGAATCAGTGCACCAGAAGACAAGCTATTTGAAAATATACAGTAAGAGGAGACAAAAGAAAAACAATTAAGCACACCTACAGGATCTAGAAAATAGCCTCAGAAAGATAAATATAAGAGTTGTTGGCCACAAATAAAAGGTAGAGAAAGAGATACAGGTAGAGATTATATTCAAAGGAATAACAGAATTTGCCAAACCCAGACAAATATATCAATATCCAAGTACAAGGATATGGAACATAAAGAAGACTACTGTGAGGCATTTAATAACCAAAATGCCAAAGGTCAAGAATAAAAAAGGATCCTAAAAGCAGGAAGAGAAGAAGAAACAACTAACATACAGTAGAGCTCCAATGTGTCTGGCAGGGGACTTTTCTTTTTTTAAATTTATTTATTAGACTTTAAGTTCTGGGATACATGTGCAGAACGTGCAGGTTTGTTACATAGGTATACACGTGCCATGGTGGTTTGCTGCACCCATCAGCCCATCATCTAGGTTTTAAGCCCCGCATGAATTAGGTATTTGTCCTAATGCTTGTCGCCAACCTTTGCCCCCAACCCCTTGCCCCCAACCCCTTGCCCCCAACTCCCTGACAGGCCCCAGTGTGTGATGTTCCCCTCTCCGTGTCCATGTGTTCTCATTGTTCAACTCCCACTTATGAGTGAGAACATGCAGTGTTTGGTTTTCTATTCCTGTGATAGTTTGCTCAGAATGATGGTTTCCAGCTTCATTCATGTCCCTGCAAAGGACATGAACTCACTCTTTTTTACGGCTGCATAGTATTCCACGGTGTATATGTGCCACCTTTTTCTTTATCCAGTCTATCATTGATGGGCATTTGGGTTGGCTCCAAGTCTTTGCTATTGTGAATAGTGCTGCCATAAACATAGGTGTTCATCTGTCTTTATAGTAGAATGATTTATAATCCTTTGGGTATATACCCAGTAATGGCATTGCTGGTTCAAATGGTATTTCTGGTTCTAGATCCTTGAGGAATCACCACACTGTCTTCCACAATGGTTGAACTAATTTACACTCCAACCAACAGTGTAAAAGCATTCCTATTTCTCCACATCCTCTCCAGCATCTGTTGTTTTGGCAGACTTTTCAATGGAAATCTTACAGACCAGGAGAGAGTGACATGAAATATTTTAAGTGCTGAAGGAAAAACATTATACCCTAAAATAGTATATTTTGGGAAAATATTTTTCAAACCTGAAGGAGAAATAAAGACTTTCCTAGAAAAAAAAAATGCTGAGAGATTTTATCAATACCAGATCCATCCTATGAGAAATCATAAGGGGGGTACATCAATCAGGAATCAAAAAAATATTAATGTGTAATAAAAAACTAACATGAAAGTACAAAACTTAATGGTAATAGTAAGTAGACAGAAAAACAAAGAATATTATAACACTATAATTGTGATATGTAAACTATTGTTATCTTAAGTGGAAAGACTAAACAAAAAGCAATAAAAATAATAACTACAACAAGTTTTCAAGACATAGTGTAATAACACGTAAATAGAAACAACCAAAAGTTAAAAATGGGAATGAAGTTAAGGTGAATTTTCATTAATTTTCATTTTTCTTGTTTGTTATGAAAATAATGTTAAGTTTTTATCTGGCTAAAATAATGTGTTATAAGATACTATTTGCAAGCCTTTTGGTAACCTCAAACCGAGAAACATACAATGGATACACAAAAAATAAAAAACAAAAAACTGAAGCATATCACCAGAGAATATCATCTTTGCTACAGGAAGAAAGGAATAAAGGAAAGAAGAAAGAGAAGACCACAAAACAACCAGAAAACAAATAACAAAATGGCAGGAGTAAGTTCTGACTTATCAATAATAACACTGAACATAAATAGACTAAACTGTCCAGTCAAAAGACACAGAGTATCTGAATGGATTAGAAAACAAAACCCAATGATCTGTTGCTTACAAGAGTCACACTTCACCTATAAAGACACACATAGACATAAAATAAAGTGATGGAAAAAAGTATTCTATGCCAATGAAAACAAACAAACAAAAAAAGTAAGAGTCACTATATTTATATCAAAGAAAATAGATTTCAAGACAAAAACTACAAGAGGCAAAGAGGGTCACTATATAATGATAAAGGGGTCATTTCAGCAAAGGGATATAATAATTGTAAATATATATACATCCAACAGAGGAGCATCTAGACATATAAAGAAAATATTATAAGAGCTAAAGAGAGTTATATTTTCAATACAGTAATACCTGCAGACTTCAACACCACATTTTCAGCACTGGACAGATTTTCCAGACAGAAAATCAAAAGAAACATCAGACTTAATGTGCACTATAGACAGAATGTATCTAAATGATATTTACAGAAAATTTCATCCAGGAGCTGTAGAATACACATTATTTTCCTCAGTATATGGATAATTCTAAAAAAAATAGGCCATATGTTAAGTCACTAAAAAAGTCTTAAAACATTCTAAAAAACCAAAATACCAAACAACTTCTCTGGACTAAATTTAATGAATGGACTAAAACTAGAAATTAATAACAAGAGAAAATTTGGCAGCTATACAAATACATGGAAATTAAGCAATATGTCCCTGAATGATCAGTGGGTTGATGGAGAAATTAAGAAGGAAATTGTAAATATCTTGAAACAAATGATAATGATAACATAACATTACAAAATCTATGAGATACAGCAAAAGCAGTACTCAGAGCTTTATAAGTTTATAGCTGTAAGCGCCTACATCAAAAAGAGGAGAAACTTCAAATAAACAATCTAATAATGCATCTTAACTAGAAAAGCAAGAGCAAACCAAACCCAAAATGAGTAGAAGAAAAGATATAATAAAGATCAGAACAGAAATAAAATTGAAATAAAAAAATTAAAAAATATCCATGAAACAAAAAAATTGGTTTTCTGAAAAGTTAAAAAATTATTGACAAACCTGTAGCCAGACTAACTAACAAAAAAGGAGAGATGATCTAAGTAAATAAAATCAGAGATGAAAAAGAAGACATTACAACTGATACTGCAGAAATTCAAAAGATTATTCGTGGCTACTATGAGCAATTATATGCCAGTAAATTTGAAAATCAAGAAGAAATTGGTGAATTCCTAAATACATACAGCCTACCAAGATTGAACCAGGAAGAAATCCAAAACCTGAAGACACCAATCAAAAGTAACAATATCAATGGCATAATAGAACGTATTTCAAAAATAAAATAAAAGCCCTAGACCTGATGGCTTCACTGCTGAATTATACCAAACATTTATAGAAAAAAATAATTCCAATCCTATTCACACTACTCAGAAACATATAGGAGGAGAAAATAATTCCAAACTCATTCTAAAAGGCCAATATTACCCTGAAATGAAAACCAGACAAAGACACAACAAAAAAAGAAAACTGCAGGCCAATATTTTTTTATGAAAATTGATGCAAAATTTCCCAACAGAATGCTAACAAATCAGATTCAACAACATATTAGAAAGGTCATTAATCAAAACCAAATGAGATTTATACCTAGGATGCAAGGATGGTTCAACATATGCAATTCAATCAATGTGATATGTTATATCAATATAATAATAGATAAAACCATATGACCATTTCAATTTATGCTGAAAAAGTGTTTCATAAAATTCAACATCCCTTCATGATAAAAATGCTGAGACAACCAGGTATATAAGGAACATACCGCAACATAATAAAAGCCATACATGACAGACCCATAGTTAGTGTCATACTGAATGAGGAAAAACTGCAAGTTTTTCTCTACAATCTGAAACTCAACAAGGATACTGACTGTCACCAATGTTTTTCGATATAGTACTGGACGTTCTAGCTAAAGCAATCAGACAAGAGAAGATATAAAGGCATCCAAATTGGAAAGGAAGAGGTCAAATTATCCTTGTTTGCTAACTATATGATCTTCTACTTGGAAAAACCCTAAAGAGTCCACAATAAAACTATTAGAACTGATAAACAAATTCAGTAAAGTTGCATAATACAAAATCAACATACAAAAATTAAAAGCATTTCTATATATCAGCAGTGAGCAATGTGAAAAATAAATTTAAAAATTAATTTTATTTACAACAGCCATGCATAAAATTAAATACTTCAGAATTAGCTTAACCAAATAAGTGAAACATCTCTATAATAAAAACTACAAATCACTGAAGGAAATTGAAGAGGACACCAAAAATGTAAAAATATTTCATGTTTATGGATTGGAAGAATCAATATTGTTAGAATTTCTATGTTACCAAAATCTATCTACAGATTCAATGCAATTCCTATCAAAATATCAATGACATTCTTTACAGAAATAGAATAAACAGTACGGAAATTTGTATGGAATAACAAAAGTTCTAGAGTAGCTAAAGCTATCCTAAGCATAAAAAACAAAACTAGTTGGATTCACATTACCTGGCCTCAAATTATACTACAGAGCTATAGTAACCAAAATGGCATGGTACCTGGCATAGAAACAGACAAAAAAGACTAATAGAAAAGAATAGAGAACTGAGAAGCTAATCCATAAAACTACAGTGAACTCATTTTGGACAAAGGTGACAATAACATACACTGGGGAAAAGACAGTCTCTTCAATAAATTGTGCTGGGAAAGCTTAATAGCCATATACAAATGAATGAAACTAGACCTTTGTCTCTTGCCATTGGATTGTTTACAATTCAAATGATAAATGCTTGTGGGGATGGATATATCATTCTCTATGACATGCTTATTTCACATTGCATGCGTTTATCAAAACATCTCATGTACCTTATAAATATACATGTACTATGTACCCCAAAAAATTATTTTAATTTTTTAACAAATTAAAAAAGCCTCTGATGCATTCTTCAGTCTGCCAATTAAATTTTTTCAGCTCTAGAATTTCTGCTTGATTCTTTTAATTATTTCAATCTCTTTTTTAAACTTATCTGATAGAATTCTGAATTCCTTTACTATGTTATCTTCAATTTCTTTGGGTTTCCTCAACACAGCTATTTTGAATTCTCTGTCTGAAAGGTCACATATCTCTGTTTCTCCAGGATTACTCCCTGGTGGCTTATTTATTTCATTTTGTGAGGTCGTGTTTTCCTGGATGGTGTTGGTGCTACTAGAGGTTCTTCAGTGTCTGGGCATTAAAAAGTTAGATATTTATTGTAGTCTTCATTGTTTAAGGCTTGTTTATAACTGTCCTTATTTTAAAGGCTTTCCAGATATTTGAAAATACTTACATGTTGTGATCCAAGCTGTAACTAACTGCTTTAGGGGGAGCCCCAACTCAGTAATGTTCTTGCAGGTTTGTAGAGGTACCACCTTTGTGGTCTCAAACAAGATCATATAGAATTATATGGACTACCAGGCAGAGACTCATGTTCTTTGCCTTATTTTATCCCACAGAGTATCTCTCTGTTCTGGACCCCTGAAAGCTGAGGATAGTGACACAAGCACCTCTGTGGCCACCATCACTATGACTGTGATGGGTCAGACCTGAAGAAAGCACAGTGCTGAGTCTTGCCCAAGGTCTGCTGCAACCACTCCCTGGTTACTGCTTATGTTTCCACAGCCCTGAGGATCTACAAGCAGCAAGTGGCAAAACCAGCCAGGTCTGTGTCTTTTACTTCATGGCAGCAGGTTCTCTCAGACCCCATTCCGTTGAGAGGTACCATCCAGCAGTAAGTCACTAGAGTCAAACAACTTAGAAAACTACCTGGTGTTCTATTGTACTGCAACTGAGGCAGCAAAGAAACCACAGGATGCAGTTCTTCCTTCTCTTCCCTCCCCTTTTCAAAAGCAGAGGAGCCTCACCACATAGCCACTGCTATCAGAGTCCATGAAGAGTACTGCCAGACTACCATTGATGTTCCCTTAAGGCTCATGGCCTCTTATTTCAGTATGTGGTGAATGCTGCCTGGCCTGGGACTCACTCTTTAGGGCAATGGTATCTCCTCTGGCCTAGGGCAGGTGCAGAAATAATGTCAAAGAGAGTCAAGTCCTGAAATCAGGTACCGCAGGTACCCACTTAGTGCTCTTCCCCTCTATGGCTGCGTTGGTACGTAAGATGCAAGATAAATTCCACTTTAGTTTTCCCTCTGTTTTTCTCAAGCAGGAGTTTTGCCCCATAACCACCACAGCTGGTAATGTGTTGAGTCTCACCTGAAGCCAGTACACCTCAAAGGCTCATGCAAGCCCATCGATGTAGTACCTGGGTGTCGCTGTTTGTTATTCAGGGCCCAAGGGCTCTGCAGTTAGCAAGTGATGAATGATGCCAGGACTGGGAAACTTTCCTTCAAAGCAGCAGGTCCCCATATGGCCCAGTGTGTGTCTAGAAATGTCACCTGGAAGACAGCCTGGAACAGGGATCATATGATTATGACTAGTACCTTATCCCGCTGTGTCTAAACTGGTATCCAGGATGCAAGACACAGTCTTCCCTACTCTTCTTTGCTTAGGCTGAAGGAAGGGGCCTCTTTTGGAGCCGTGAGCTATGCAGTCTGGGGTTAGGAGAGGGGTAAAGCCAGTACTCCCTTAGCTGTCCCAGCTGGTGTCTCAGAAGGTCTCATGCTCCCTCCAGGTCACCCTCTGTGGTCCCAGTTCACGATTGGGACTCACCTAAGATTTGAAATCCTTATGGCCTACAATGCCTTTCAAGTTTACTTAAAGATCGAGAGCACTTTAGCCTTTGGTGGCAAGGTTTGCAGGAACTCAAGTTCCCATCACTTGGATTAGGGTTCTCCTCTGGCTAAGGCTGGTTTAAATGCTCTCTCGGTGGGCAGGTATCAGCTGAGTTTGTCCTGGTTTTTCTTTCTGCTCTAACAGGACAGCACTGAGTTCATTACCTCAAAAATTGCTGTGCTGTCTTTCCCCCGGCACCCGGAGTCACTCTTCGCACCATGCCACCTGTGCAGTGCGTGGGGAAAGGGTGGCAATTGCAATTCAAGACTGTTTTTTGTGCCTCTTCAGAGCATCTTTCACTAATATGAAGTTAACATCCAGTACTATGAGTGCTTACCTGATTTTTGGTTCTGATGAAGGTGCTTTTTCTGTGTAGATAGTTTTTAAACTGATGTCTTGCAGGGGAAACCGTCTTTGGAGCCTTTTATTCCACCATCTTGCTCCACCTCCTCTTCTTCCCTTTTTATTTTAGATAGTTTAACTAAATATTTGTCAATTTCATTCACTATGGTCAAACACCAACTCTTCGTTTCATCAGTTTTTATTTGTTTTCTTATCCTCTATTTCATTTGTTTCCTCTCTAATCTTTATTAATTCCTTCAATCTGCCATCACTGAGCTTAATTTGTGGTTCTTTTCTAGCTCTTTGAAGTGTACTATTAGGTTGCTTATTTAAGAGCACTTTTATTTTTTAATGTAGTCATTCATTAATATAACTTCACTCTTGGTAATGCTTTCGTTGTACCCCACACATGCTGGTTTGGTGTATTTTAATTTTTGCTTGTATTGAGAAATTTTCTGATTTTCCTTTTGCTTTCCCCTTTGACCTGATAGTTGTTCAATAGTATGTTGCTTAATTTCCATGTATTTGATTCTTTTCTTGATTTCCTTTTGTTTTCAATTTCTACTCTTCTTCTACTGTGGTTAGAAAAGGTACATGGAATGATTTCAGTTTTCTTAAATTTGTGAAGACTTCTTTTGTAACCTAGCATGTTACCTATTGCAGAGAATACTTCATGCATACTTGAAAAGAATGAAAGTTCTGCTCCTGTTGGATGGAATGTTTTATAAACGTCTTTTAGATCCACTTGGTCTATAGTGTTGTTTAAGTCTTCTGTTTCCTTGTTAATTTTCTTCGTGGATGGTTATCCATTATTAAAAGTTGAATATTGAAGCCTCCTACTGTTATTGTATTATTTTATTTTACTCCCTTGAGGTCTGTCAATGTTTGCTTTATGTATGTAGGTGCTTTGATCTGGGGTTGATATATATTTATGATTTTATATCTTCCTACTGTATTGACCTTTTATCATTATGTGATGACTTTGCCCATTGTAACATTTTTTTATATAATTTGTTTTACTTGATACAAATATATCACCTCTGCTCTTATTTGGTTACTATCTTCATGAAATGCCTTTCCATTCCTTCACTTTCAAGCTATGTGTGTCCTTGAGTCTAAGGTGAGTCTCTTGTGTACAGCATATAATTTGGTCTTGTTTTTATCCATCCAGCCACTCGATATGTTTTACTGGTTTAATACATTCACATTTAATAAAATTATCAATAGATAAGGATTTATTGTTGCCATATACTTAATCATTTTCTGGCCATTTTGTAGTTTTCTCATTCCTCTGTATTCTCTTGCTGTCTTTCTCTGAAGTCTATGATTTTTTATGGTGATATGGTTAATATTTTTCTATTTATCTTTTATTTATCTACTATAAGTTTTAATTGTGCTTATCATGAGACTTGCATTGAAATTATTATTGTTATAACCATTCATTGTAAGCCGATAGCAATTTCATTTCAATCATGTTAAAAAACTCGACAACTGGGCTGGGCGCAGTGGCTCAAGCCTGTAATCCCAGCACTTTGGGAGGCCAAGACAGGTGGGTCACCTGAGGTCAGGAGTTTGAGACCAGCCTGACCAACATGGAGAGACTCCATCTCTACTAAAAATACAAAAAATTAGCCGGGCTTGGTGGCGCATGCCTGTAATCCCAGCTACTCTGAAGGTTGAGGTAGGAGAACTACTTGAACTCGGGAGGCAGAGGTTGCAGTGAGTTGAGATCACGCCATTGCACTCCAGCCTGGGCAACAACAGTGAAACTCTGTCTAAAAACAAACAAGCCTCCTGAGTACCTGGGACTACAGGTGGCTGCCACCAAGCCCAGCTAATTTTTTTGTATTTTTAGCAGAGACGGGGTTTCACGGTATTGCCAGGATGGTCTCGATCTCCTGACCTCATGATCCACCTGCCTTGGCCTCCTAAAGTGCTGGGATTATAGGCATGAGCCACCGCACTGAGCCAATTTGTTTTTATATTGTGTGTTCATTAACAAGTTTTTGTGGTTGTAATTTTCTGAATACTTTAAGAAATACTTTTATACCAGGGTTAAAAGTGATTTCTCTGCCGCCACTACAGTTTGTTTATACATTTATTTGCATCAGTGAGATTTGTAGTTTCATATGCTTTTGTATTGTTTAGCATTTATTCCACTGAGCTTCATGGTAAGGCAGGGCTGCTGGCTAAGCTCTCTGGTAGGATGAGGCTGTTTTCTGGGCTCTGTGGTTGGGAGGGGATGCTGGCTAAACTCCTTGGTTAGCAAGGCCTCTGGGTAGGCTTTCTGGTTGGCTAGAGTTGCTGGTTGGGCTCCACAGTCAGGCACTGCCAGTTGTAGGGACTCCAAAGTTGGGACAGGTTAATGGTGAGGTCTCTGTTTGGGTAACATAGCTGGCAGGGGGTGCAGAGCTACCACTGGAATCTGTGTGCTAGTCACTGAGAGCTCCACGTCTTTTCTTTGTTCTTAGCTGTCCCCAGTGATCTAGCAGTGCCGATTTCCCCTGTGTTCTGCCTGAAGCAAAACAAAACTGGATCTCTTAAGTAGCCCCCTAAATTGTTGAAGTGAAGCATTTACATTTACCTCTCTTTCCCACACTGGAGATCTCATGGGTCACAGGTGTCCTTCCCCCCATGGTACTATACCGGCTTAAGGGAGAAGCAATGTGAACAAAGTGAAACCATTTATTTTAACCCTTTTAGTCAAGTTTTCTCATTTTGTTATGCTTTATTAGAATACTGCAGCCTCACCTCTGTGTTTTAGAATTTACACAAAGGCATTTTCACCTGTGAATAGTTGCTAAATTGGTGTTTCTGTGAGGGGACAAGGACTGAGGACTTCCTTTTCCACTATCTTGCTGACATCACTCCTCTACTAATTTATTTCTTGTTTTGCCTAACTCATCCCACAACCTAGATTATATTACTCATTTCTCTATAAACACAACTTACTTGGTTTCGTGAATTTGCATACATAATACCTTCTGCCTAACACCTCTGTTTTTAATATTTCTCAAAATCAGATGAAACATTCATGTAATTTACTTATACGAAACCTTACCTCATGGCTCCATTTCATTTTGATTAATTTCTTAATCTGAATCTCCAAAGAAACTTGATGTTAAATTTCTATATTAATTTAAAATAATTATAATCTTCTTTTCTACAGATAGTGTTTCCTAGATTATCTTGTGATTGTGCTGTCTGATTTGAAGGCTGGGATCATGTTTTTCTACTGCAATATGTGGAATATGTATGTAGAGTTTCTAAAGTGTTAAGCAGAAATATTTTGAATGATGTCAATTGCAGAAAATATTCATAAAATCAATTGTCTGTTAATGATAGGTTTAGTCATAAAAATAGAAAGAGAATTATATTATTAGCTGAAATGATTGCATTGTGGAAGTGAAGTTAATGAGTTGACTGAGAATGTTTCCAAGGCCGAAATTTGCGTGGTTTGTAGGTTGTCTCACTACTGTCAATGAGCTACAGCGTATATACGAGTATTTAAGATGCCACACACATAGGGCAAGGTCACCATTTAATACAAAGTAGCTCAAAGGTAAATCAGCTATTGTATACTAAGTAGCTACCACCACGTTTAAGGAACCTTACCCTGTGTCATGTAGGAAATAAAGCATGACAATGTCACATATGACTTAGGTGAAATTATGAGAAAGATATATTTGAACAGGAAGCTAGCAATGAAAGAGATAACAAATGTCCTAAGTAGAACGTTAACTAATCTGCATCTTTGAAAATTGGATAAAATCTATGAACTATCCTATAATAAGAATGTAAACATTTTAGAGAATCCAAGAACTTTCTGAAACCCATGAATAAACCCTGTAGGTATTAAGAATTTCTGATAGAAGAAGAAGGAATACTCATTAAATATGGATCATGTAAGATCTGAGATAAGCTTTGAAAGATAAGTAGGATTTGAATAATCAGAGGAAAAGCTGTGGCTATTCAAATCATAGAGAATGATGTGAACAAAGGAAAAAAGGGAATAGTAAGCAGTCTTTTGTTCAACAATTTGGCTGGAATAGAAGGTCTCGTTTGGGAAATTGTAAGCAATGTAGGTGGTTAACTGAGGCTAGAGTATAGGTGGCCTTATAATATCAGAAAGTGAGATGACCAAAGAAGTCTTCACCTCTATCCAGAACTTGCTCAAGTACTTTCCCTATCAATTTTACGAGTACTGTTTCTTCCCTAATTTTTCACTGTCATGTCAAATATGTACCTCATGCCATAAACTTCAAGAACTAAAGAAGAACAATTCCAATTAGATTCAGCTTTCTTATCTATTTCAAAAAAAGTTTATGGTCCACATTTTCAGCTTAAATTAAGTTCAGCTCCTGGAGATCAGCACCTGAGACATTAGGCTTCTTCCCATAGCGTGTTACAAAAGATGTGTGCAATGGTACGCCCATTCACTGGGATGACTCTCAGAAGCAAAGCAAATTGCCCACAGTTTATGCTCATATCAGAATTTATCTTTTGATTTACAATGTTTTGGGTTGATAATAGTCACACTTCATTGTGTATGCAAATGAACAGGTTGTTCTCTGGGTGAAATGATAGCTATAAATACGCTGAATCACTATAATATCCAAAAATTGTAGTAATATCTATTACATGATGTCAAATAATTATAATAGCAATAAACTACTGTATTAATGGAGAGGAGAGGTTGGAGGGGAAACTTAGATAATCTAGGAAATCACTTTGATTTTCTTTTGGAAAACAGCCAGACACGGATGCATGTGGGATCAAACATTTTCCCACATTGTCTCATTTCACCCCAGCCCCAAACACACGTGATAGAAGTGAGATGATTTGAGAACTTAGATGAGTTAGTTTTTTGAGCTATTTTCCACTGCTCTTTCAACAATAGCCTTCCTCCTTTGATTACCTCACTGCCAGCCCAGCCTCAGGCTTTCAAAGCCCTCGTGCAGCATCAAGACCACATTGCAGCACCCCTTTTTTCAACACCTCTATCTCTACTGCAGACCATATAACTCTATCTGCCTCCTGGCTAGCATTTGTATATCTTATAGACACCCCAAACGTAACTTATTTCTTCATCAAACTCTTTCTTCCCCATGACCCAATCTTGGTTGGTGAAAGCAGCAAGTTAAACAAGACAGAATTCTGTAAGGTTGGAAATCTTCTCCCTCATATCTCATATAAATTAAAAGTCTTAATGATGCTAATGTGTCTCACATTTTTGCTTACCTTTCTATTTATGCCACCACTACCTTAGTTCAGGCCCATGTCACCTTACAATGGATAAGTTTTTTCTGCCATCTTTATTAGGTAAAACCCTTCTTGTATCTCAAGGCTCAGTTCAAATGCTCAATTTTCCAAAAATATTACTCTATTTCTATTTTTTATTAATAGTCATTCCTTTGTAAGACTTTACAAATCATACATATCACATTTTGCCTTGTGTTCTACTTGGATTACATCTCTATATTTAACTTACACTCTATTATAGGATCTGGAAGGGAGACAAGGACCAGATTCTAAACATATTTTTAGTGAAATACCTTAAATTTTACTTGTGTCACGTATATAATTTTATAATCTTGTGCTGCAGTAATTTGTATATGTGATCTGTCCACAGTCAATTTTTAAAAGAACAATTTTGCTAAGATGAGGTTGAAAGGAGATAATGAATCTCATGCTAAGAAATACAGATTGTATGACAAAGGCAGTGGAAAATCACGACAAATTTTGAAGAAAGACAGTGGCATGATTTATATGTGTTTTAGAAAAATAGGTCTGATGGCAGGATGAAAGATGCAATAAAGTAGTAAACTTTGAAAACCAGGGATTAGTTGGGAGACTCATATAGTAGTCTAGTCTGGGGATTCAGCATAAATAGAGAACAGGATGCTGAAGTTTTTCTAACTTTGGGGGGAATGATAAGATGCTAAAGAAAATAGAGTTATTCAAGTTAGACTAAATTTGTTTACGTGTGTTCGTGCTATGAAAATATACATTTAATTTAGATTAGTTGATCATAGTGATATTTAGTAAGGATCATCAGATATATGAAGGGTACATTCATGCCATATTTCCATTGGGCTATGAAAACAAATAAATGAAGCTAAACTTTAACATGAGGGCTTAAGTTAAATTATTGCCTATTATTATTATTGGATTCTAGATTAATTTTGTCAGCCTGTAAGTTCTTTAAAGAATGCTGGTGTATTATTTAAAGTTAAATTTCTTCTAAATTTTGTAGTTTAGATTCAAGCACAGCTTTCCTTCTTAAAATACATCTATCTGTTTGGAAATTTTAGTAACTTGGAAGGCTGTCTGCACGTGCATATGCACACACTGACACACACATACATCCTCTCAAACATCTGTTACTGATGGCTCTCATTCTATCATTATTTTTCTTTCAATATTCATCCTCTGTCCAGATGCAAATATCACTGAGAGTAATAAAGCAAGCTGAAGGCAGGTTAATACAGGAAGCAGTGAAGGAAACATAGGGTCTAAGTATCGTGTATAGGAAGAATGGGAAGATTTAAATTTGAGAGTATATGCGTAACATAGAACAGCATGAAAGAAAGGGACCCCATATAAATTGATTTTCAAAAGGCATCAAAAATAAGAATTACCTATGTCAAAATTCTCACTCAAACTACATTTGGTTAGAACAGTCTGAAAAGACTGTAATGACCAAAGATCATATCCATATTTGTTACTAATGAAAAAAGTAAGTCTCCTTCCCTTCTCTGGGGGTTCAGACACATATTCTGCCACCAAATAGGAAAGACAGACTCACATATCAAGAGCATAAACAAGACTTACCATTATGTATGACTCCATACATTTATTAGTAAATATGTCAAGGTGTAATATGCACTTAAGGTAAAGTTTATTGTTAGCAATCATTGATATAAATTCATACTTCAAATTATCTTTATAATTAGAATTTTTGGCTGAATTCCTGTTATATCTGATCAGATAACCATTTTTTCCTTAACAGTCTAATGTGAAATAGCAAGAGCATTTTCAGCTTTATTCTTCTATTATTTGTTTGCCTTTGCATTATTAGTATCATTTTCAATCTGCTGTTTTTTGCATAATACACACACACACACACACACACACACACAAGTACATAGTCAATTTTCATTATTTGTAGCAGTTATGTTCTAAAAGTCACTGTGAGCACTGAATTTGCAAATGCTGTAGCATAGCTCCTAGGTAAACCTCTTAGGGGTAGGTTCCAGAAGGTTCTGGTCATAATATTGCCATCAACTATTCAATACACAATCCTTATGTAGGTATGCTTCTGTGTAAAGATACCTTGTTTAATATCTGTTGTTGACTTATGAACATTAAATCTATGACCAATAAGACAATAACTCATGCCTGAAGTAAGCTTATCTAACACATGCATTTTTCTGTAAGGCACATCATAGTCTTCTTGTGTTTAGCAAAACTAGACAGTACTTCCGCACTATGCTTGGAGGCCATTTTAAACAGCAAAAATACTAATAAAAAGCACAAAAGTACAATAGATTTGACAATAAACAGACTGCAAAAAGACAACCAATTACAATATGAAAACCAAAACAACAGTGCAGAACATAGCCTTGTTTGACCTCTGCTGGAGATATCAGCCTACACATCAGGAGGCTCAATTATTTTCCTGCTCTGTGTATGTTTGCAAATGACCTTAAAAGCACTATGAATATTGGTTTTGGTGTTACAAATACATTATAGCCAGTAGGTAAATATGAAATTCCCTAATGATGGGTATCAACTGTTTATACACACATGCATATATAAACACACATATATATGTACACACATGTAATATATGTGTATATACCTACACAAACACTAAAGATACAATTATGCACATACTACATTTTATATTTTACACATTGCTGAACAGGTTTTCACCACAAATGCATTGGGATGCTGTAATATTGTTACAGAGACAGCAGAAGTTAAAGTGCGTAGATAATGTTAATTTATCTGACCTTACTTGTATGAAATGCAGAAAGTTAAAACAGCATTTTCTGGGATAAAATAAATGTGTTTTGTCAAAACAAAAATAAATCTGTTTCTCTATTGAATGGTTAGTTTTATTTTGTATTCATGTTTACTATTTCTTTTAATGAAATTATCTTTTGTAATATACAACATTGCTTGATTTAGTAAATTAGCATGTTTGGAAAGGTCACTGGAATCCAAGAATCTTGCTGTAAATAAATTAACTTTATTGTGCTACACATCCAAGCATCCCATCTTTACATAGCCTTTATGCCACTCAGAATCAATTTTCATTTGCAGTGTTAAATGCAGAGGTGAAAATTATTTGTTACTACAGTCTCTAAGAGGAAGAAGAAGGCAAGACATGCTGGATGGGAAGGTGGAAACGTAAAGTTTTCCTTAAGTTGTAATGATCTTGGATAAAGTAGCCTGTTTGAGAAAGAATTTGGAACAGACGGAAAATGACACATATGAAGACAAGTTGACTCAAGCTTGAGAGACTGTAGTTTAAATTCATCAAGATAGGAAAGGATAGCTCAAAGTGCTGAGGTGGAGCGCAAATAGGTTGACTCGTGGTGAAAGCAAATGCAACTGAGAACCCAGTTTAGATCATAATTCTAAACTAACAATTTCTCAAGCAGTAAAAGAGCCCACAAAGGCTGGACATGTTTGATATTTAGGTCATTCCCATGGCTGAATTCTGATTTCACTGACAATTTCTTTGGGCTTTGTCACAATTTTGGGATACTTTTTGAAAAAACACTTTAATATTGTGCTTATGAAAAAGTTGGTTTTGAGGGGAGAAAGGACTTTTTTCAGTCTTTCAGGTTTAGCAAACTTCTTACCATGAACTGCAAGTGAATTTTGCCACAATTAAATTAATCTTAATCAAGTTTAACTGAAACTATACTTTCTAGTTGATGTTTGAAAATAGAAATAGATATACAAAGATTACTAATTACTTAGATTAGTGAGGGGTTTAAAGTTTGGTATCTGGTAACCAGAAGGTAATGTATATGTGTTTGTGTGTGTGTCTGTGTATTTCTTATTACAATTTATGATTTTAGAAGTTTAAATATGTGGTTCATTGTATTGATTAATCAATGCATTTTCCCATGTGAAGACTCCTGACGTTTCGTATTTCTTATTCAGTCTTACCGAATTTGTTTTGAATACAATAGAGTAATATAAGAAGGAGCACAAACTTTGCAGCCACATAGACCTAGTGCTTTGCTTCTCAATTCCTCCATTTCAATATGTAAGCCCTAGGTAATTTAATTAACTATTGATAATTGGGTTTGTCAACTATGAGAGTGAAGGTAACAATACCTAATTTGAAAGATTATGCTGAAGATTAAATAATATATGTAAATTACTTGGTATATGTAATGTAGTGAGAAAGTTCCAGTTCTCTTCCTAAAGAATGTTCCAGGCCGGGCTCAGCAGCTCAGGCTTGTAATCCCAGCACTTTGGGAGGCCGAGGTGGGTGGATCACCTAAGGTCAGGAGTTCAAGACCAGCCTGGCCAACATAGTGAAACCCTATCTTTACTGAAAATATAAAAATTAGCCGGGGAAGTGGCGGGCGCCTGTAATCCCAGCTACTCGGGAGGCTAAAGCAGGAGAATCACTTGAACATGGGAGGTGGAGGTTGCAGTGAGCGGAGATCGCTCCAGTGCATTCCAGCCTGGGTGACAGAGCATGACTCGGTCTCAGAAAAAAAAAAAAGAATGATCTTCCATCCATGGCCTCACCTAGGGGAACTTGGAGCATATGCAGCACAATTTCTGGATTCTTAAAAAGGTAAAAGTAACATTGTATACATAGCCACCAGTCTGAACTATTCGAATCAAAGTTTTAAATAACAATTTTTGAAAACCTCATGCAACTTTCTCAGTAACATTTCATTTTTACTCTCTATCAATACACTATGCTCTCTGGGGCTTCCTAACTCAAGATAAAAGATATTGTTCATTACCTTTCCGCTAACACTAGATAATAGATATTTGCAGAAAGGGAAACGTTTCAAATTTGGAATGAAAGAGTAACCTTAGGCATGAATCTTTTTTTTTTTTGAAGTGTCTGACGTACTCTTCATTTAAGATGCCTATGACTGAAATAACTTTCAAATTGTCTGTGATTACATTTCTTTTGTTCTCTGAAGCTTACAAAATGATACTACACATTTAGTCAAATAATCCATTTCCTGTATGCAATTTTTCAGAATATTGAGGGCAATGTTATAAACAGGTGCCAAATTTTCATGGGATTTGCCTTATTTGAAACGATTCTTATCATTTTTTTTGCTATCGTATCACTTGTGTTTATTTTCTTCCCCACTTTCCCCTCCAGTTGATGGAGTCGAATCTCACTCTGCAACTCAGGCTGGAGTGCAGTGGCTCCATCTCTGCTCAACGCAACCTCCGCCCCACGGGTTCAAGGGGTTCTCCTGCCTCAGCCTCCTGAGTAGCTGGGATTATAGGCACCCGCCACCACACCTGGCTAATTTTTGTATTTTTAGTAGAGACGGGGTTTCACCATGTTGGCCAGGCTGGTCTGGAACACCTGACCTTGTGCTCTGCCCGCCTTGGCCTCCCAAAGTGCTGGGATTACAGGTGTGAGGCACCAAGCCCGGCCTATGTTTCTTTTCTAAAAGGTCATGTACTATAAAATGCACCTATTTAAAGTGTATGATTTAAAGGTTTTTAGTATATTCAGAGATATATAGAATCACCTCCTCTGGAGATAGTCAATATATGTGGAGCTCACTCTGCCTATGCTTAGTAGATAGCATAAAATGTTAAAGATCCAACAGTGTTGCTCTAGAATACGAGCACATATAAGAAGTCTGTTTTTGCTGACTCTCTCTTATTTTCTATATATTTTCTGTTTTCATGATATGGAAAGCTGTTCCTTCCTACCATAGTCAGTTTTTCCAGGGATAGTGTTCTATTCTCTGCATTGTGTATCATCTTCTTTCTGTTTGCTTTTCTAACACCTTACTTTTACTCCCTCTGTAGCATCTGCCAGACTGCTGGATTGTCAGACTGAACTTCTGTTTTAAGGTCTTTTGACTTCTTGGTTTGCTTTATACACATTGCCAAATAAAACTTTCCATTAGGCTTTCTTTTGTTTCATATGTTAGTGACTCATATAGTGAAGTAAAATTACCAGCTCAATTTACACTGGGTAACCAAGAGCTGTCTGATCGTAGAAATTTACGTCATAGTTAACTTGAATGTGATTCCTACCCATGACCTAGAGAAGCGACAGGCTCAGGAACCCACCGCCAAGTTTCTGAGCTATGTATTTACCTATATACTAGCAATGGTTGTAGAATTGTTTCAGATACTTCTATACTTATTTCTGAGCAGCCTATTATTTACTATTAAGTCAGTGATTCTAACATTTTGAGGGTTATCATATCTTTAATTCCCCAATGTTCTCTGCCTCCTCCTAAGACTTGGTATGTAATATATGTGTTATTTTTAGGCGAAAGGAAAAGTAAATTCACTTTATTGTAAGAACTTGAAGATATTCCTTGAGAAAAATCAGAAGAAATCTAGGATTGATTCAAATCAAATTGTGTGTGTCTGGGGATGGGGTGGGGAGAGGAAATACAGTTTGAAATAGTTTTTGCAATTGAAAGTAATGGCAAAAATTGCAATTACTTTTGCACTAACCTAATACCTTTGCGAATGGTAGGTACTGAATAGTGGTTTGGAAATATACAATATTTTATATAATATTGATTTTAAACTTTTTTGCCTTTCTATAAAAAGTACAAATTAGGTTACGTTATCATTTCCTAGACAAAATAAAAGGTTGTTTTTTTTTTTTTTTTTCATAAAACAGTTTCTCTTCCAACTATACACCATTATACTTGAATGGTGTTTGTTCAGGGTTTGGTGATGCCTCAAAAATAAGTATAAACACACATACAATATAACTACATCTTGTTTTTATAACAACAGAAGGAAATTTTAAACTAAATATTGTTCTATTATGGGAAAATTGATTCAAACTTTGTAATGGGAAATAAAATGCAACTAAGGAATAAAGCATGATACAATGAAAACAATGGTGAGAATAATATCTTATTTTTAAATAGCACACTCCCTAGAATAAGACAGTAAACAAAATATGCTCCACCTTTGAACCATTTCTAGGCCAAATAGAGAAATATAAATAAATAGGGAATGATCTGTACAGAACCCTAAATATAGTATTACTTCTGAGAAGTTATTGTGAAATAACTAAAATAAAATAATGTCAGTAATGAAGATGTTTCAGGTAATCAAGTGCACTTCCCAGAAACAATGTTTTTGAAAACATTGAAAGGATATAGCTCCAGATAAGTTGGAGTATAAATAATCATGGAAGATACTTTCTAAAAACTCTGGTGATGATGATGGAGGGAGGATGAGAGTAGCATTGAAACATAACATTGTGGAATATTTCACAAAGAAACTCAACACTAGAATACATACTGCTAGTGAAAGTGTCCTGAGTAACATGTGCCTATCTCTCTCCTCCACCCCATTTATGTCAAATAGGAAAAAAAAAAAAAATGTTGGCTCACTTCAATATTCTCTAATTCATCACAACTCCACTTATGTCGGCACAGTCTGTTAGTATGAAGAGAGATTGTTTTGGAATGATAAAAAGCCCTTCATCTTTTCTTATTAGCAATAAAAATGTGTATATATCTGTTCACGTCCACCAGTCTGAAATATTAGAATCAAAGCTAATGGTACCTCAGAAAATGCACCACTCCAGGCCATGTTCTGTTATCTCTCCTTAGAAATATAAATCTAAGTACAGATATGATATTGTACATTTAGCCCATGTTTTATGAGGAAAAATATATGAACATACTCAATATTCTACCCATGATGCTTGTTCCTATACACCATTAGAAGATACGGAAAGCTAAGACATATTGGGAATTTTACATCAGTAAGAAGATAATGAGTAACAGGGAAGCATTAATCGTAATAAATAAAGCCATAGCCCTTTTAAGGAAAGCTGGAGTTGAATTTGCATGACAAGCAAATGTTTTCAGCCTATAAAATTGAGTGAATTTTTCCTAGTTGGATATTTTTAAATGTATTGTCAAACCTCTTACCCAGTATTTTGTAATAAAGAGACATTACACAAAATCTGGCTGGGCTCGGTGGCTCACGCCTTTAATCCCAGTACTTTGGGAGGCCGAGTTGGGCAGATTGCCTGAGATCAGGAGTTCGAGACTAGCCTGGCCAACATGGCGAAACCCTGTCTCTACTAAAAATACAAAAATTAGCTAGGCGTGGTGGCACACGCCTGTAGTCCCAACTGCTCTGGAGGCTGGGGCAGGGGAACTTCTTGAATACAGGAGGTGGAGGTTGCAGTGAGCCGAGACTGTGCCACTGCACTGCAGCCTGGGTGACAGAGTGAGACTCGGTCTCCTAAATAAATAAATAAAGAGACATTACACAAAATCCAGACTTTGCCTATCCAAGGATACGTGAATTGAATAAGGCTTATAATGATAGGGTTAATTTCCAACACACATCTTTATATAGGACTCTGTACCACAAACAAACAAAAAAACCACATTCTGCTACCTTGTTGTTAGGGAGCCAAGCCTGAATAATTACACCAATGAAATATTTTAGCCACATGTGTAAAGACTTGTTCTACACCAGTATAACTTTTACAAAATACTTACTTAATAACCTCATATACCCAATATTTGCAAGAAACAAGGTGAAATAATTGTATTGTTTGATTTATGCTGAGAATAGATTATAGAAGCAAAAATTTTAAAAACCTATTACCCATTGAAAGTAGATGTTTAAAAATTGTGATTTTGTTGGCTTGAATGATGTCAACAAAAGACAATCTTACATACTGATATTTCTTTATGTAAATGATCCTTCATATTTTTCCATCCAGCATAACTAATAGCTCTCTACCACATAATTTTTTTTCAAGATTTAGGGTGCTGTTGTGTTTGTGACCTATGAATCCTGCTTATAAATTTTAAAATATATTTCATGGTTGGTATCTATGAAATAAAAGATGTATACAGTATTTGTTGTATGTATTTCAAAACCAATTGGTAAAATACATTTATATACCACATTATATAGAAATAAAATATTTTGCAATAAATAAATGAGTGTAATCATTTCCAGTTATACTTATTATATATTAATATTTTTTACTTGAACTTAAATTTAAATGAAAAATAATAATACAAGCTCTTTATGTGATCCAAGAATTCTCGGCCTCAGCATAATTGCTATTTGGTGCTAGGGCTGTTGGGGGGACTGGTTTGTGCATTATAGGGTACTTGGAAGCATACCTGACCTCGGGCTGGGATGACCTTTAAGAGGTGAGAAACTAGGTCAATATGGCCGATGTCAGTGTATTAGACCTGGTGTTATCATCCCAAGTTACTCACTCAACAAATAATGATGGATTGTTTACTAATCATGTGACATTTTGATGAATTTTTGTGGTACAATGATGAACAAATGAACAAAGGTCCCTGTTTGCATAAAGTGGAGGATAACAGATAATTATAACATTACATAGTAATAGTTCCTGCTGAGTGCTATGAGGAAACATTACCACGTGTAAAAGGAGTGTAATACTTTCCCCTGTCTGGTGTATGATGCTATGAACAGTGTCCCTAAAGAAGTGACACTGAGGTAGAGAACTAAAAAATTGGTAAGCATTAGACAGCAGATGGATAGAACTTATTTTTGCCTTTAAAAAATGTATTCCTATTGACAGTACACTTTTCCTGTATCACATAATATGCATGACCATGCAGTTTTCAATTTAGTGGGAAACTCAATTACTTTTCTTTGCACATTTCATATTATGCCTTTGGGAGAGGTTAACTTCTGAAACCAAAGTGAACACAAGCCAATGATCAATTATTTACTCATTAGGCAAACAGGAACTTTGGGGTTGTTTCTAGGATCATAACTTCTCTAATGTTCATTCAGCAATTAAGTTTTAAGAATGCATTTTTTAAAAAAATAGAGATGGGGTTTTGCCATGTTGGTCAGGCTGGTCTTGAACACCTGGCCTCAAGCAATCCACCCTCCTATGCCTCCAAAAGTGCTGGGATCACAGGCATAAGCCACTGTACACAGCCAAGAATGCATTTGTTTATTTCTTGGCCACATACTTGGTCAATTAAAAAAAGTAGAAATTTGATGAAATCTATATAACCCTTTTGGATATAGCCACATTCCTTTAGAAATGATACTTTTGATGAATTTATATTGTCTAAATGCTTCACTGTTATTGGGAATTAAGTATGGTTTTACCACAGAAGTACAATAAAGGTTGGGGTTGGCAAATATGCTGTTATTGCTATGATACTTGTGCTTACTCAGAATCCATTATTAATGTGTTGTTATCATTTCAACACCAATCCCACTTAGAAAACACTAAGTATTTTACCAAATACATGGCCACAGATCAAAACTATTGAAAAGATTGCCAACTTGTCTGCATATGTCGTGACGTATATACTATGTTATTATTAAAGTTATACATTCACATTTCAAAAATTCAATCAACATAAATGGGCATAAAGTCATAAGTAAAATTCTTCTTCCGCTTATATACAGAACTATATTATTTTACTAGACACACCTAATTTTATTGTGCTTCACTTTACTGGGCTTTACAGAGAGTGTATTTCTTTTATAATTAGAGGATTTGTGGCAACCTTGCATCAAGCAATATAACAGCATCATTTTTCCAACAGCGTTTCTCACTTCACGTCTCTATCTCACATTTTGATCATTTTCACAATATTTCAAACTTTTTCATTATTATTATAGCTGTTATGGTGATCTGCAATCAGTGATCTTTGATATTACTGTTGTAATTGCTTGTGGGGAACATGACCTCACCTATATAAGACGGACAAGTTAATTAATAAATGTTTTGGGTGTTCTGACTGTTCCACAGAACAGATATTTCACTGTCTTTTCCTTTCTCTATTCCCTGAGACATAACAAGATTAAAATTTGGGAAATTAGGAAACCTACAGTGGTCTCTAAGTATTCAAGTTACAGGAAGAGTCACATGTCTCTCACTTTAAATGAGAAGCCAAAAGTAATTAAACTTATGAAGAGGGAATGTCGAAACCAAGATAGGCTAAAAGCTAGGCCTATTGTGCCAAAGAGCCAAATTGTGAATGCAAACAAAAAATTCTTAAATGAAATTTAAAGTGCTAATCTGATGAACACATGAATGATAACAAAGTGAAACAGCCTTATTGTTGATCTGGAGAAAGTTTTAGTGGTCTGGACAGATGTTCATATCAGCCAGAAGATTCTCTAAGTCACAGCGTAATCCAGAGCAAGGTTCTAATTCTCTTCAATTCTGTGAAGGGAGAGGTTAAAAAGCTGCAGAAGATAAGTTCAAATCTAGCAGAGTTTGGTGCATAAGGTTTAAGAAAATAAGTTGTCTGCACAACATAAAAATGCAAGATGAAACAGCATGTGCTGATGCAGAAACTGCAGCAAGTTATCCTGAATATCTTCCTAAGATAATTGATAAAGTTGGCTACACTGAACGACTGATTTTCCACGTTGATGCAACACTCTTATTTTGGAAGAAGATGCCAACTAGGACTTTCATAGCTGGAGAGAAGAAGTCAGTGGCTGGACTGAAAGCTTCAAAAGACATACTGATTTTCTTGTTGGGGGCGAAAGCATTTGGTAATTTGAATTTGTAGCCAATGCTCATTTACGTTTCTGAAAATCTTAAGACTCTTAAGAAATATGCTAATTTACTCTGCTTGTACTCTATGTATGGAACAACGAAGCTGAATAACAATACATCTATTATATAATGGTTTACTGAATTTTTTAAGCCCATTTTTGAACCCTACTCTTTAGAAACAACATTCCTTTCAAAATATTGCTGCTCATTAATAATGGACCTGATCAACCAAGAGCTCTGACGGGAAGTGCAAGGAGATTAATGTTATTGTCATGCCTGCTAACACAACATCCATTCTACAGCTCTTGGTTAAAGGAAGAATTTGAACTTCTGAGTCTTATTATTTGAGAAATACATTCTGTAAACTTGTGACATGGAGGTTTGCTGTACAGATTATTTCATCACACAGGTATTAAACCTAGTACCCATTAGTTATTCAAACATGCACATGTACCCATGAACTTAAAAGTTGAAAAATATATTTTGTAAGGCTATAGCTGCCACAGATCTTGATTCCTCTGATGGATCTGGACAAAGTAAATAGAAAGCTTTCTGGAAAGCATTCACCATTCTAGACGCCATTAAGAGCATTCATGATTCATGAGAGGAAGTCGAAATATCAACATTAACATGAGTTTGGTGGAAGTTGATTTCAACCCTCATGGATGACTTCAAGATCTCAGTGGAGGAAGTCACTGCAGATGTGGTGCAAATAACAAGAAAAATAGAATTAGAAGAGGAGCCTGAAAATGTAACTGACTTGCGGCAATCTCACGATGAAATTGAATGTAGAAGGAGTTGCTTCTTAGTGATGAGCATACAATTTCTTTTTTTGGGATGGAATCTACAGTTGTTGAAGATGCTGTGAACATTGTTGAAATGACAACAAAGGATTGAGAATATCATGTAAACTTAGTTGATAAAGCAGCAACAGTTTGAGAGGATTTATTCCAATTTTGAAATAAACTTTATTGTGAGTAAAATACTATCAAATATCACATGCTACAGAGAAATCTTTCATGGAAAGAAGAGTCAATTGATGTGGCAAACTTCCTTATTGTCTCATTTTAAGAAAATTGTCACAGCCATCCCAACCTTTAGAACCACTGTTATGATCATTCAGCCAGCGTCAACTTTGAGGCAAGACTCTCCACAAGGAAAATGATTACAATTCACTGAAGGCTGCAATGATCATTAGCATTTTAACAAAAAATACTTTTAGTTGAAGTATTTACATTGTTTTAGATATAATGCTACTGCACATGATAGTATACAGTTTAAACATAACTGTATAAAAATATACTACAGTGCAGTGTAAACATAATTTTTATATGCAGTGGGAAACCAGAAAATAATTGTGTGGCTTGCTTTGTTGGGATATTTACTTTATTGCAGTGATTAAGAACCGGAGGTGTAGTATTTCTGAGACATGGGTGTACACTAATAAGTAATGAAACTTTTTTGTGACCAAAAGAACTACAATTACACAAATTATTAGAGGATGAATGCTTGTCTTCCTTCAAAATTATCATGTTGCATCCCCAACTCCAAATGGAATAGTATTATGAAGTGGGTTTTCTGGGTGGCTATTAGATGAAGTCCTGAGGATAGATCCATAATATGTGATTAGTGTCCTTGTATGGAGATAAAGAAACCAAAGCTGTCTGTCTCTTTGCCTCTGCCATGTGAAGACATAGCAAGAAGGCAGCCCTCTGCCATCCAGGAAGACAGATCACCAAGAACCTGGCTGTGGTGGCACCTTGATTATGGATTTTTTGAACTCCAGAACTCTGAGAAATAAATGTCTGTTGTTTAATCCAGTAAGTCTGTGATATTTTGTCATGGCAGCCTAAGAAGACTACGGCACGAATCTTATAATTTCTTACATGTATATGAGCAATAGAGTGTTTTGAAAAGTTGCGAGAATCATATTACACTTTATAAAGATTAATAAAAAGCACCATAATCAACTAGTGAGTAGTACCAAGAAGAGACATGAATAATACAATTTTCCCGGTATTCTTTGACATGTATATACATAAACTCAGTAAAGATTATTTGAATTATGAAAAATTTTAAATTACTACAAAGAGAAATATGGCTTTAGAGAGTAAAGCTTAAGGAAAAAAATACATTTCAAAGCTTTAGAAATCTCTATAAAGTACGTGATTTTTGTGTAGTCACTATCAAAGAAGAAAGTGATCTCATTTTTCTAAAAGAATCAACTTCATTCACTACATAAGTCTAATTTTTATAAGCTCCTTGGTGATTCATGAAGAATTTTATTTTAGTTTTTAAATATGATCCTAAAAATAAGATTCAATATTCCTCTGGTAATGTGCCACAATTTCGTTTTCACTGTCTTTTTTTTTTTTTTTTCTTGTTTCTCCTCAACTTGCCTATAAAACATTTTATATGTTTACATTTTTAATACTTATGATAAGTAATTTTTGAGTTGTAAACACAACTGTATTACCTCTTTTTTTTTCAACTTTATTTTAGTTTCAGGGGATACATGTGCAGGTTTTTAACATGGGTAAATTGCATGTAACTGAGATTTGGTGTATGAATGATTCTGCTACACAGTTAGTGAGTATAGCACCCAATAGGTAGTGTTTCAACTCTCCCTGCAAGCACTCCCTTCTCTAGTAGTTCCCAGCATCTACTGTTCCCATCTTTATGTCCATGTGTGTAGCCAATATTTCACTGCCACTTATAAGTGAGAATATGTGGTATTTGCTTTTCTATTTCTGCATTAATACACTTAGGATAATGGCCTCCTGCTGCAATCATGCAATCATTTGCTACAAGGGCATAATTTTATTCCTTTTTATGGCTGTGTAGTATTCCATTATGTTTATATATCATGTCTTTATCCAGTTCACCATTGATGGGAATCCAGGCTGATTCCGTGTCTTTGCTGTTGTGAATAAAGCTGTGATGAACATACAAGTGCATGTACCTTTTTGGTGGAATGATTTCTTTTCCTTTGGATATTGATATGGTTTGGCTCTGTGTCCCCACCCAAGTTTCATGTCAAGTTATAATCCCTGTGTGTCCGGGCATGGGCCTGGTGAAAGGCAATTGAATCATGGGGGCAGACTTCCCTCTTGATGTTCTCATGATAGGATTCTCATGAGATCTGGTTGTTTGAATGTGTGTAAAGCTTCACCCTTCACTTTCTCTCTCTCCAAGTTGCTTGCTTCGCTTTCGCCCGTCCTCCATGATTGTAAGTTTCCTGAGGCCTCCAGTCATGGTTCCTGTACAACCTGTAGAAGTGTGAGTCAATTAAATCTCTTTTCTTCATAAATTACCCAGTCTCAGGTAGTTCTCTATAGCAGTGAAATAACAGACTAATGCAGGTGTATTCCCAGTAATGAGATTGCCGGATCAAATGACAGCTCTGTTTTGGCTCTTTGAGGAACTACCACACTGCTTTCCACAATGGTTGAATGAATTTGCAATCCCACCAACAGTGTATTCCTTTTTCTCTGTAACCTCACCAGCATGTGTTATTTTTTGACTGTTTAGTAATAGCTTTTCTGACTGTTGTGAAACAGTATCTCATTTTGGTTTTGTTTTGCATTTCTCTAATGATTAGTAATGTTGAGCATTTAAAAAATGTATTTGTTGGCAGCATGTATGTTTTCTTTTGAGAAGTGTCTGCTCATGTTCTTCACCTATTTTTAATGAGTATTTTTTTTTTTTTTTTTGCTTGTTGAGTTGTTTAAGTTCTTTAGAGATTCTAAATATTACTAATTTCTTGGCTGCATGATTTGCAAATATTTTCTCCCAGTCTGTAGGTTGTCTGTTTCCTTTGTTGATAGTTTCTTTTGCTATGCAAAAGCTTTTCAATTTAATTAGGTTTAACTTGTCAATTTTTGTTTTGGTTACAAATGCTTTTGGAGATTTAATCATAAATTATTTACCAAAGCTAATGTCCAGAATCGTATTTCCTAGGTTTTCTTCTAGAAGTTTTATAGTTTCAGGACTTACATTTAAGCTGTCAATCCATCTTGAGTTATTTTTTTTCATATGTTGACCTCTTTCTTGTGTTTGCTCTTTTAATTGAAGTAATTTTATAGGAATCAAGTTTATAAAATTTATGATCAGAAATAGGCCAGAACTGGTTAAATGAGAATAAGATTGATATTAAAGAAAGTTATACTATGTGACTAAGCTTTTGTAAATGTTTAGATGTGAAATACCTACTGAAACAAAGGTGCCACTTAAGTGAATAACACCAAAGTCTGTTTTATGGGATTATCTTTTTTCTAGTTATTTAAATTCAGTTACTCTTGTCCTCATTCTGTCTTTGGCATGAGACACCAAATCATTTAGTTTCTGTGCCAGTGTTATGGGCTTAATTGTACCCCTCCACAACAATTTAGTATATTAAAGCCCCGATTCTGGGTACCTCAACCTCAGAATGTGACTATATTTGAAGATAGTCCTTTAAAAAGGTGATTCAAAAAGGCCGGGCGCGGTGGCTCAAGCCTGTAATCCCAGCACTTTGGGAGGCCGAGACGGGCGGATCACGAGGTCAGGAGATCGAGACCATCCTGGCTAACACGGTGAAACCCCGTCTCTACTAAAAATACAAAAAACTAGCCGGGCGAGGTGGCAGGCGCCTGTAGTCCCAGCTACTCCGGAGGCTGAGGCAGGAGAATGGCGTAAACCCGGGAGGCGGAGCTTGCAGTGAGCTGAGATCTGGCCACTGCACTCCAGCTCGGGCGACAGAGCAAGACTCCGTCTCAAAAAAAAAAAAAAAAAAAGAAAAAAAAAAAGGTGATTCAGTTAAAGGAAGCCATTAGGATGGGTCCTAATACAATCTGAATGGTCTTTATTTGCACACAAAGAAGGATACCAGGGATGCCAGTGCACAGAAAAAAGTTATGAGAAAACACAGCAAAAGGGCAGTTATCTGCAAGCCCAGGAGAGATCTGGGGAGAAAACAACCCAGCTGACAACTGTATCTTGGACTTCCAGCATCCAGAACTGTGAGAAAATAAATTATATTGCTTAAGCTACCCAGTCTGTGGTATTTTGTTATGGCAGCCCTAATAAACTGATATACCTAGTGTCTCTCAGGGAATTAATTTACAGCTCAGCAAACAACTTACAACGTTAGACATCTTTATTCTTGAAATCCTTTGGCCTTTGCCACTACTGAAGATTTTTCACTGCCCATTTCTTTCAGTATTGAGTTGCACCCTATTTTTATCTACCTGATCTCGTTTTTCATATCATCTCTTCTCTCCATTTTTCTGGCACCTAATTTCCATTCTCTTGGGCTCTCCCTAGGAATTTAGAACACTCCTCAATTCACCGTACAAAACAATTTAGCTTTCTAATTTCTTATTTTTTTTTTTCTCTCTCTCTCTTTATGAGGTCTGCCTCAGGACTGAAAACCATTTAAGTTGTTCTAGTAAACCAAAAATAAAGGATTTCAGATTACACTCTGTCAAAAGAAAATCTTCATCTCAAACAGCATTCAAACAATTATGCAATTATACCATATGATGAGTGCTATGAAAAAACATTAAAGCGTTAAGAATAGAGAATTAGGTGATCCATTAGAAAACAGGTGGCCTCTTTTCTAATGGCATATTTTAGAAGGTTTCCTTGAGGAAGTGATTTTAAGCTGAAACCTGAAGAATATGTAATATTTAGCCAAGGGAAAAATTGGCAATAGAATTTTCCAAGAAGAAGAAATCAAATATTTGAAAACTATAAGGGAAAAAGGAATTTTGTCTATTTAGTGGATTGAAAGCAGGTTGGTTGAAATTCAGTGAGTTAAAGTTTGAGTCAACCAAGGTGATGCTAAAGAGTAGGTGGGCTATCTTTCAAGTGGGGGATCTGAGAGTGCATATTACTTGCCTTTTCTGAAGATTACTAAAATCAATATCAAAATTTCTGTCTTTAAGGATATTCCTATGAAAGATAAAAAGAGTATTTTGAATGATTCCTTGCTGTTTGAGTTGCACTAAGGATACAGTTCTATGTTTGGTTCTGAAATGTATGAGCCACATCACAAAGAACTCTGTAGACCATAGTAATTCTTAAAAAATTTATCCTAGGTGCAATGAAAAGCCTTTGAAGGATGATGATGAATAACATCTGATATTTCAGTTATCATCATTTCCATTTCTTTACCAAGGAATCCTTTGCCTCTGGACAAACTCCAATCTGTCATGTGTTTAGAAATGTGCCCAAGTGTGGTACACAGACTAGCACAGACTAGATTCTCTATTCTTCAAATTCCTATTAATTCACCCAAGATCACATTGGCTAATTTTGCAGTTGCATTCAACTATGATGCAAGGAACCATAGAAATTTAGAATTGCAAGGAAGTACCGAAATAATTTAATCCAGTCAGCTCTGTTTGGGGATGAGGAAACTGAAACTCAAGGAATGAATATATAATACAATCTTGAAGTAATTTTAATACTAACTTTTATAAAACATCTCACTGTATTTTGTACTTGTTCAATTAGAAGTATATATTAAATGTCTTCTTGATAGATTTGGCCATTTTTTTTCCAATGAAATAAGAGAGTTTTGCATGTTAAACAGATTAAACAATGTGTTTGACTATCCTCTCAGCTTCAATGCATATGTGTGTGGTCATCATGGCTCCCAATCCAGTCATTCACAAAAACTATAAAACAAGACAGGACAAAAGAAAGCCCCTGGCCACACTATAAGATAGGTTCTTCCACTGGAACATTCATAGTTTAATTATTTGTGTATCATTGTCCCAGAAATTACAAATACTTAGCTGTCTTATTGACTTGCCCATGCATGATATAAGGCCAAATAGACTAATATTATCACTGTCCTCCATAAGATAGTGCCTTCATCTAAATGTGCTTACACATGCTATTCTCTTAGCTTGAAGTTAACTTCATCTGTTTAGAATTCCTTTGTCCTCCAATGACCAGTTTTGCCTTTTCCACATAGGTGTAGCAGAACACTTCAATCCCCACTGACGTCTTTTTTAAGGGAAGTACATCTCTTTTTCCACTTCTAGACTGCATTGTACTACTCAATACATATTTGCGTTCTGTCTTTTGTCTTTCTCTCATTGTTTTGTGTGTGTTCTGTTTCACTATTATCATGACAATGAGTTAATGGGGTTTGTGTTTCAAATTATTATCCCACAAGTTATATAACTTGTGGGATAATAATTTGAATATATATGTATATCTGTGTGTGTGTATATAAATTAATTTATGATGAATCAGACCCGGGTAAATATTAAGTGACATAATTTTGAGATTTAAAAACTTGGACCCTGGCTAGGTTTAAATTCTGCCTCTTCTACTTACCACTTGTATGAACTTAGGCGTGATTATGCTCTCTATGGATTAATTTTTTCATCTGTAAAAAGAAAACAAAAAATAACACTAACCTCAAAGATGTATTTTAATTGATGATGTAGTATGTTTATTTTAAAGAAATTTTTATATGGTTGAATTTAGACCTATTATTTTTTATCACTTGTTTATTTGTTCTTTTTTCTATTTGTTTTTCTTTTCTTCTGTTGCATCATTCTTCCCTTCTTTGAGATCAATTGAACTTTTTTGAAATTAAATACATCTATTAACTTTTTAATTAATTATACATTCTTTTCATCATTTTGTTAGTGGTTTCCTTTGGTATTAGAAAATACACCCTTACATTTATTTTTACCACATAGTGTTAATATTGTCACTTCGAGTAAATTGTAAGAATCTTGCAACTATCTACATTTACCGATCTCATCATTTATATTTGTCACATGTATTACCACCACATATATTACAAATCCTGCAATAGAATATCATATGTAGTTTTGCTTTAACCAGCCATATTTTTAATATTAAATTTATATTTAAATTTACATTGACCTACACATGTACCATTTTGAGTACACTTCATTCATTCCTGAAGATTTCATTTCCTATCTGGCACCATTTTCCTTTAGCCTGAAAACATCCTTTGGCTGTTATACTAATAGGACAGTTTTATTTGTGATGAATTACCTTTGTTTTTGTTTGTCTGGAAATGTATGTATTTACTCTTCATTCTGATAGGATATTTTCTCTGGATATAGGCTTCTGTGTTGAATTTTTTTTCTCATTCAGCATTCTAAACATGTTTTTCTACTGTCTTTGGTTCTTCATTTATTTCCTAGTATAAACTCACTGGTCAAAATTTCTGTCTGTCTCTCTCTCTCTGTCTCCCTCTCTCACATACACACACACACACACACACACACACACACACATCTGTTTTCAGCAATTTAATTATGATATGCCAAACTGTGATTGCCATTGTACGTATTCTGCTTAGATTTTGCTAAGATTGTTGAATTTGTAATTTTAAGTCTTTCATCAAATTATATAATTTTTTGGCTATTTTTTCTTCAAATATTTTTGTTGACCCACTAATTGTTATTTATCATTCTGAGATTTAAAAATACATAGGTATTAGACATTTTCATATTGTCACACAGATCAATTTTTGTTAACAAATTCTTTTTTCTCTCTGTTATTCAGATTGGATAGTTGATCAGTTTCCATCTTCAAATTTTCTTACTATTTCCTCTATTATACCTTTCTGTTGCTAAGCCCATCCAGGGAATTTTATATTTCAGATATTGTATTTTTTTAGCTTTAGAATTTCCGTTAGGTTCTTTTAAATGACTTATTTCTCTGCTGATATCTTCCGTGTTTTTTACGTCTTTGAACATAGTTACAACACCAGCTTTAAAATTCTTATCTGCTAATTCGAATATCTGGTATATGTCGGGGTTAATACTCATGGGTTGCCTTTTCTCTTAAGTCACATTTTTACATGTCTAGAAATTGAAATTTATTTTGAACATTTTGATTATACATCTCCATAGGTTTTGGATTGCGTTATCATTTTTCAAAGTGTATTGATTTTTCCCCGTGTGTTTTAGTAGTCAGTTATATTGGTTGAAATCAAGCTTTAAGAAGTCTCACTTTCAGCGGTACGCAGCTTAACTCTTTGTTCAATTCCTTTAGTCATAGCTGAGCTGCTAAAACCAACACCATACATACGTAGTTAAGCCAAAACTTTGGTTGAATTCATGCTAAAAATTAATGAAATCATCCTTGTGCCTCTATTGTTTTGAATTTTCTAATTTCTTGTCCATCTTATATGGTTAACCTGAACCCTATTCTCCAATTCTTGAAGACAGTAAGACTACAGGCTTATATCCAAGTAGTAGCTGGCTCATGTATGTGCAATATGTCCTGTCCTCTAGCTTAAAGCCATAAAAAAGAAAATTTTCACTCAATGATGTTGCCATTCTCACCTTCCATGTGTAAAGTTTTCTCCAGTATTTTCCTGATTTTTGTCACTCTTCAGTGACTTCAAGTACTTTTTAAAATATTTTGTCCAGGGTTTACAGTTATTACCTACAGAAGTATTGGTTCAACAGGAGCTAGTCCACTATTATTAGAAGTAGGATCACCCCATAGACTAAATGATGTAATTCTTGTATAGTGTTTTAGAAACTGCTGTTCATAGTGTCAGATTTCAAAACATGAACCTATTATTGTTAAATGTGAAATAAATCTGGGTACTGTCTGCTTTCTCCAGTAATATTTCTGTGTCTGCCTAGCTCTTGGGTACAGGTCATGCTTCCAACGCGAGAGTTGATAGTGTAACAACAGAAAGTACAATATATAACTGATCCAAAATGATGATTTTTCAATAAAATTTCGCAATATTCTTTCAAGATTTTCTTTTATCACATTTAAGCAGGCTAGTAGAACAATTCAACAATATATATATATATATAATTCAGTTTATAGATACTTTGCAAAAAAAAATGATTACTGCAGTGCTTAGTTGAGTTGTATTTCCTAAGTGATTTACCTGTTGAAACAAATCTTAATGGTTGTTCTACACAATGGTGATATATCATGAATTTTGTGAATTAAACATTTTATTTTGTTTATTTGCATGCAGTTGCAATAAAAAATATAGAGAGATCTTTCTTTCTTTTTTTTTTTTTTTTCTTTGAGATGGAGTCTTGGTCTGTCGCCCAGGCTGGAACGCAGTGGCGTGATCTGGGCTCATACAAGCTCCGCCTCCCAGATTCACGCCATTCTCCTGCCTCAGCCTCCCGAGTAGCTGGGACTACAGGCGCCCCCCACCTCGCCTGGCTCATGTTTTGTATTTTTTAGTAGAGACGGAGTTTCACTGTGCTAGCCAGGATGGTCTCGATCTCCTGACCTCGTGATCCGCCCCTCTCGGCCTCCCAAAGTGCTGGGATTACAGGCTTGAGCCACCGCGCCCAGCCAGAGAGATCTTTCATATCATTTATTCAGTTTTCTGATACCTTGCAAAACTATAATACATATTACAACTAAGATGATGGCATGGATGCAGACAAAACACAGAAGAGTTTCTAACCCCACTGGAACCCCTATCACTTCCAAATATACCCCACTCTTATTCCTAACTTCTGGAAACCACTAACCTGCACTCTCTCTCTCTCTCTCTCTGTGTATGTGTATGTGTGTGTGTGTGTGTGTGTGTGTATATATGCATATATATATATATATGTATGCGTGCATATACACACACACACACACAGAGAGAGAGAGAGAGAGAGACAGAGAGAGAGAGAGAGAGAAAGAAAGAGAGAGAGAGAGAGATGGAGTCCTGCTCTCTGTCACCCAGGCTGAAGTACAGTGGCACAATCTCATCTCACTGCAACCTCTGCCTCCTGGGTTCGGGTAATTCTCCTGTTTCAGCCTCCTGAGTAGCTGAGATTACAGGTGTGCACCACCACGCCAAGCTAATTTTTGGATTTTTAGTAGAGACAGGTTTTCACTAAGTTGTCCAGGCTGATCTTGAACTCCTGACCTCAAGGGATCCACTCGCTTTGGCCTCCCAAATTGCTGAGATTATAGGCATAAGCCACCATGCTTGACCGTTTATATAATTTTGTATTTTTTTTTAAATTTCAACTTTTGGGAGAACATATTCATTAAAATGCATCTCACAAAGACCTATCATCTAGAATCTACAGGGAACTTAAGTCAAAAAGCAGAAGACAACCCCATTAAAAATGGGCAAAATACATGAATTTTGTCTTTTCAGTAATGGTATATAGATAGAATCATGTAATATGTAACCTATTGAAAAGTTATTTTTCTCTCAGCACAATTTCTTTGAGGTTTACTCAAGTTGTTCTGTGTATTGATAGTTCACTATTTTTATTGCTGAGTGATAATACATGGTATGGATATATGACAGTTTGTTTAACCACTCTCCTGTTGAAGTACATCTGTGTTGTTTCTACTTTTTGGCAATTACAAATAAAGCTGCTAGGAATATTTACGTATAGGTTTTCGTATTAAAATAAGTTTTAATTTCTGTGGGGAAAAATGTAAAGTGCAGTGCCAGGTAATGTGGTGGTCACATATTTAGTTTTATAAGAAACTGTCTGTAGGCCAGGCACGGTGGCTCATGCCTATAATCCCACCACTTTGGGAGGCCAAGGTGGGCAGATCACTAGGTCAGGAGTTCAAGATGAGCCAATTCAAGACTAGCCTGGCCAACATAGTGAAACCCTGTCTCTACTAAAAATACAAAAATTAGCTGGGCGTTGTGGCACGTGCCTGTAATCCCAGCTACTCGGGGGGAGCCGAGACAGGAGAATCGTTTAAACCCAGGAGGCAGACGTTGCAGTGAACTGACATTATACCACTCCACTCCAGCTTGGGTGATGGAGCAAGACTCCACCTTAGGAGGAAAAACAAAAAACAAACAAAAATCTGTCAAACCGGTTTCCAGAAAGGCTATATACCATTTTACATTGTCACCAGATATGGGTGATCTGCTTTTACGACATTCTCTTCAACACTTGGTGTTGTTACTATTTCTTATTGAAGCCATTTTGATAAGTGTGTAGTCATCTCATTGTGATTGAAATTTGTATTTGCTCAGTGGCTACTGATGCTGAACATCTTTTCACGTGCTTATTTGACATTTTAAAATTAATTTTGGTGAAATATCTCTTGGTATCTTTTGTCCATTTTCAATTGGATTGTTTAGTCTAATATTGTTGAGTTCTTTAAGTAGTCTAGATCTTAGTCTTTCCTTGGATATGTGGTTTGCAAATATTCTGACTTTAGCTTATCCTTTCATCCCTTTTATAGATTCTTTTACCCAAGCAAAGTTTTAAATTTTGACCAAGTCCGATTCATCAAACTTTCATTTGATGGATCGTACTTTTGATGTCAAGTCTACAAACCCTTTGTTTGTAGACTGTTATTAACAAAACCTGTTATTCTATTCTATTTGTTTGTAGACTTTGTTATTGTAGATGTTCTGTTATTTCTAAGATTTTCTGTTATTTCTAATACTCATATTTCTGCATTTTATATTTAAGTCTGTGGTCCATTCTGAATTACTATGTGTATAAAGTGTGAGACTTAGGTCAACGTTCATTTTTCTGACTATGGATGTACATTTGCTCTGGTACTATCTGTTGAAAGGACTATCTCTTTTCTATTAAACTGCTTTTGCAACTTTGTCAAATATCAGTCAAGCATGTACATGTGGGCCTACTTTCGGGTTCTCTATTTTGTTTCACTGATCTATTTGTCTGTCTCTCTGCTAACATTACATAGTCTTGATTAATCTAGTTATATAAAAGGCCCTACTGTTAGGTATCAGGTAGATTTCTCCAACCATATTCTTAGTTTTCAAGATTGTTTTTGGTATTTTAGGGCCTATGCCTTTCCTTATCAATTACAGAAGAAGCTTGTCTATGTATACAAAACTTTTTGCAGGAGTTGATGAGAATTTCATTAAATTTGTGTATCAAATACCTATGTGTGTGTGTGTGTGTGTGTGTGTGTGTGTGTATACTCCTAAATATATATACTCCAAATATGTATATTCTTTTTTTTTTTTTTTTTTTTTGAGATGGAGTCTCGCTCTGTCGCCCAGGCTGGAGTGCAGTGGCCGGATCTCAGCTCACTGTAAGCTCCGCCTCCCATGTTTACCCATTCTCCTGCCTCAGCCTCCCGAGTAGCTGGGACTACAGGCGCCCGCCACCTCGCCCGGCTCATTTTTTGTATTTTTAGTAGAGACGGGGTTTCACCGTGTTAGCCAGGATGGTTTCGATCTCCTGACCTCGTGATCCGCCCGTCTCAGCCTCCCAAAGTGCTGGGATTACAGGCTTGAGCCACCGCGCCCGGCCCCTCAAATATGTATATTCTTAATATGACTGTCTTAAATATGTATATAAATTATATATAGGTAAATATTTACTAAATATATACATGTATACACATATATACTCATATATATCAATTTGTGTTGCTTAATGTTGCTATGCAGTAAATCTTAACATTTTACCCTCATATCTCAGTGTGCAGCCTTCTTCTCTTTCTGTTTTAACATTTTTCTGTACCACATACACGAGGCTATCATAAAGGATAATACCTTCCATAGTATTCTTTTTGTACACACTCTCTTGTGACTAAACAAATTAGTCTACTTAGTGTTATGATTTTTATATTTAGATTCATGTTGATTTATTTCTAGTTCATTTATTTTTATTTTTGAGTAGTATTTTATTGTAGAATTATATCAAAACCTGTTTTTCTATTCTCATATTGATAAAAATCTGTTTTGTGTTCTGGTTTCATTTTAGTACAAACAATTCTACAATTAATATTTTGTAAAGTTTTCTCATGCATCTATGTGAGTTTTTTGTGGTCTTACATTTAGGAGTGGAAATCTTGACTATTGGGCATGTGCATCTGCAACTTTATTAGATGTTGCCAAAATTATTTATTGATGTAAACTCCCACTTTCAGTGAGAGTAAATTTCTGTTGCATAACTTTACATCCTAGCCAATATGAATATCTTAAGGTACTTTAATTTGTGCCAGCTTGATGAATATAAAATTATATTTGCTAATTTCATTTGCATTATTTCATTATGTGTGATTCTGAGCATGTTTTCACATGTTTATTGGACAATCAGTTTTTCTCTTCTGTGGATTGTCTGTTAACATTCATTACCCATTTACACATGGTTTGTTGGCTAAATGTAATATATTTTTTGCCAAGAATTTGCAAATAGTGCAAATTTGCTATCCTCAAAGCTGTGTGTGAGTGTGTGTGTGTATACAGAGAGAGAGAGGAGTTTTGGGAGAATAAAGTTGACATGTTAAAACAAAGTTCGATGCAAGTTTTGTAAAACTTTGTTTTCTAATGTAAAATTATCTAAGGACTGAATGCAGTTTGAAAAAGCAGAAACGAAAGGTACTCTTCTCATATTTTGGACTGTAAGAGACCAGCATTTTTTTTCCTCCTTGGACAGTACAAATAGTGTACTTTTCGACAGTTCCTTGTTACTTTGTTTTGATCTTTCTGAACTTGCAGTCATGCTTATGAGCTTACTTAGAAGAGATAAATATGCCATTTATATAAACTATTAACTCTAGGAGGAACATTTTATTCACCTTTTTAAATGAGAGAACTGTAACTCTCTTTAGCTGTTATAACTCATAACCACCCTTCCAATGCTCCTACTAGTTAAAATACCATTAGTTAGCAATTTACTTAGTATTGAAGACTATGAATTTTCTTGGTTTTTTGGAACAATCCATGAGACATAAGCGCATATCCAAAGTACTACTTTCAACAATAAAAATCCTCTTAAATAATAATTTAACAATAATAAATTGTATTTTTATACTACTTACTTCTAGATGGCTATACATACCTTATATGTTAAGTTGCCTTTCTTCACAACCTCTTACAATCTAGAGAAAAGGCATATTGTTCTGCGCTTTTCTATAAAAGGAAAACCTGAGGCATAAAATGATTTTTTATAATTTTTCTCACACAAGAAGTCAGTAAGAAAACTGAGAGTAAGATCAGTGCAAAGATTTCCCTCTAGAAAACCATGTGGCTTTCAATTTACATTGTTATTTATTCCAGAAATGTTCATGAAGCCAGATCCCATGATAGACTTAGTCTATTCTTTTCAAATAGAATTCTACTTAGAGCATCTCACCTGTAAGCTGTAAGTGTTTCATTCAGCTCATCATTTCAAATTCACCCAACTGACTGAACAGACCACCTCCTGGCCAAGGGGACCCCAGAGTAACCTTACAAATTGAATGCTTGGCCATGATGGGATGGGGGGTCAGGTGCATATGTTGAACCAAACTTGCATCTCAGCAATGAAGCCTACTTGATTGTGGTTGATTAGCTTTTTAATGTGCTGATTGATTAGGTTTTCCAGTAGAAAATGTATTTAGTTATGGTGGCCAACATTAAAAGATATTTTTAGCTTCATGTAATTCAAGACCAGTGACCATGTCTATATTTACAATCAACTTTACACTGCTGAGGGCCAAGATAATTTTTACAAACTCTATTTAGGGTAAAATTTTGATCCTTAGAACACTAAAACCAGTTCTGTTTAATTGAAAGACAGAGAAAGTTAAAGTGAAGGTAATCAGTTTGTGGAATGACTGATATTATATTTTCTTGTAAACTGCTACTACAGCATAAAGACAGAGATAAAGATTTCTTTATAAAGTAAGATCTTGTAGGATGTTAGAGATTTGGAACCGAAACATTAATGAAAGTATGGCTAAAAAGAAAGATTTAAAAATTACCTACACAGAGATTACCACTGAAATTTGGGAGCAAATAAACTTTATATGATAGTTAATATAAAGAAGTAAAAGCAGTGAGACAAGACTGAAACCTGAAGTCTGCACGTATATATGTTTCTAGTTTTAGAGGAGAGAAAGATGGATATCAAGACACAGATGGAAGAAAAAGAGAGCATATTACTAAGGACCAAGAGAAGACTGTTCCAGAAAAGATGGGGTGGTCAAGAGTACAAAAGGTAAGCTCTTGTGAGCAAGAACAATGTAATCATATCTGCATCTTCAGAGCCCAGCACATAGTAGGCACTCAATAAGCCTTTGCTGGATGGATTAATGAATGAATGAGTAAAAAAAAAAAAAAAAATCAAGGAAATGAAAAATTAGAAGAAATAATTCTGTTCAACTAAGATCACATGTTGGCTACTTGAAAACACTATTTCTTAAAATGTCTGTGGACCACTTTCAAAGGGTGCCCTAAAGTGATTATTGAACAAATGGGTTTCTGGACCCAACCTTAAAACTGCTAATCAGAATCTGCCTATTTAATAAGTAAAAAATATAAAGTGATAGCTCACTAAACTTTGAGAACAGTTGCACTAGAGTGGATGGTTTCAATATAAAAATGGGGATAGCAGTTATGTTCCATAGGAAAGAAGGAGGGAATAAATGAGGAAGATTTGTATAATGCTACTGCAGAATGCTCTTAATTAAATATGGAATGGAGTAAAAATGGGATTAAAATCAAGTGATAATCTTTCAAACTTAAGTTAGCTGTCAGGAATTGTCTTCAAACATTTTGCTCCACACATCCTCTACAAAAAGTTTTGAAAAATTATGTAGAGTCTGATACAATATGAAGCTCACATTTGAAATATTACATCATAATTTTAAAGCGTCAAAAGATGCACTCTCTACCATACTTTAAACGTTAGTATTTCAAAATAAATTTTTAAATTATTTTTTCAAATATATTCAATGGAATCTAAAAATTGTAGTGATTTGATACCCTTGTAATTCAATAATACATGACATTTTTTTCTTTAGCAGCAGAAATTTCAAATAGTTTGTTTTCTCCTTGAATCCACATTTTCATTTCAGTTTCCTAAGATAATTATTTCGTAACATATTTTTACTTGAAAGTATTTTGTTGATTATCTTATAGTATTTTTACAACAAAAATAATACATCAATTTTAGTTTTTAAATTTTTTGACTCTAAATATAATTTTTATTGAGGAAGAATAAGACAGGAGTCAGCATCAGTTAATTTATTCTTGTTTGTTTTTACAGACATGAGTGTTGAAAATGTTTGTTTACCTAAATAAGTGGATGTAAATGGAAGGAGTTTTATTATAGCACTGTTATTCCATTATTTGATCTCTTTTTGCTGAGGTGACTTGAACCATGAGTCAACATTAATGTTTTTTGCATAGTTCAAAATTTTGTAGTGATTTTTGATGCGGTGATTTAGGACAGACTTGTTTTAAAGTTGTGTGCTTAGCATACAACCTTTCAAAATTAGATACTACTTTTATTTTGACTATTTTAGTGCTGGATAATGCATCTCATGCCAAGTGAAATAGTTCCACTTAAGCACATGAAAAGGATGTTAATGTGTAGCTTTTAATACACAGATGTCTGGCTATGTAATTTTTCTTTGAGCTGTATAATCAGATAATTATAGGAAAGAAATAAAACAAAGTATTTCCAAGTAATTTTCAATAATGTTAACCACTATAGTGTCCTAGTAGCTGACTAACTTAATTTGCTATGCAGGGTTTTAGTAAAATACAATATCGAAAAGCTCATGGCTTTTAAATTGCCCTAAATATTCAACTGATTTGTAGGCTTGTTCCCCCACCTGTATAATCAGTAATTATTTAGATGGTATTTTAGTCCCATAGCTATTTTGCATTTTTCTTTTATTTTACAATTCTGGCATTCATTGATAAAATAAATTTATATGATAATAATTTATATGATAATAATTGTGATGGTTAGTACTGAGTGTCAATTTGATTGGATTGAAGGATGCAAAGTATTGATCCTGGGTGTGTCTGTGAGGGTGTTGTCAAAGGAGATTAACATTTGAGTCAGTGGACTGGGGAAGGCAGACCCACCCTTAGTCTGGTGGGCACGATCTAATCAGCTGCCAGCAAATATAAAGCAGGCAGATAAACGTGAAAAGGTGAAAAGGTGAGATAGGCCTAGCCTTACAGCCTATCTTTTTCCCATGCTGGATGCTTCCTGCCCTCAAACATCGGACTCCAAGTTCTTCAGTTTTGAGACTCAGACTGGCTGTCTTTGCTCCTCAAGCTTTCAGACAGTGTATTCTTGGACCTTGTGATCATGTAAATTAATACTTAATTAACTTCCATATATATATATATTTGGAATATATATATATTCCATTATATATAACTAATATATACAATAATATACAATCAATATATATTAATTACATATTATTATATACTATATTGTATATTATTATATATAATTGATTATACGTATAATATATATATATCCTATTAGTTTCGTTACTCTGGGGAACCCTGACTAATACAAGAATTTCACTTAGAATTTGTTATGCATTGAATCTGCATAGATCAAATACGATCAGGTGCAAAGTAGATAATAAGGCAAAGGAAAGGAAATTATTAATAAGGCATGGTTCCTATCCTTACAGACGTTTTCCTCATTTCTGTTTGAATATGCTTAAATCTTTCTTTTGTAATCAGAAATGTAAAAGGAATCTTCATGTTTCATAAAAATACTATTCTTTTTATTTTTTTCTAGGAGGCTTAAAACTTTCTTAGTCATTCTATGATTCCCTGTTTAAGATCCACGAAAATGACCATATTCAGCATACAGTGAAAAAGCACATTCTTGGTAAATTCTTACAGAACATTGTGCTATCAAAGTTTAGATTCTGATAGGTATTAGTTAATCTTCATCTTATGGTAAGAGGTACACAGGCAAATTCCCAATTATATCTAAATCATAACAAGCTCAAAGAACATATTAGAAAAATAAGGTTATAGACTCCTGATATATGAAAAGATATTATTTAGAGTTACTTAGATGGATAATTTAGTACTTCATCTTGCTCCTACCACATGTTGTTTACATTTCTGTGACAACATTTTATTTATTCTGCCTGATATTTACAGTTTGTTTCCTCTACATGTACACACACGTGCACATGCACACACACACACACACACACACACAGATTTATTATAAGGAATTGGATGACACGATTATGGAGCCTGACAAGTCCCAAGATCCGCAGTTGGCAAGCTGGAGACTGAGGAGAGCCAATGGTGTATTTCCAGCCCAAATGCTGGCAGACTTGAAATCCAGGAAGAAGCAATGTTTCGGTTAAAGTCTAAAGACAGGAAGAAATCCCATGTTCCAGATAGAAGGCAGTGAGGCAGGAGTAATTCTCTCTTATTGAGGGAAAGGTTAGCCTTCCGTTCTATGTAGGCCTTCAACTGATTGGATGAGCTCCACCCAATTAGAGAGGAGAATGTGCTCTACTCAGTGTAACAATTTAAAAGTTAAACTCATCAAAAAAAAAAAAAAAAAAAAACCCTCATGGAAACACCCAGACTAGCCAAATATCTGGGCATCCCATAGCTCAGTCAGGTTGATGCATAAATTAACCATCACACCTACAGAAACAGGGGGGGAAAGGGAGAGGTATAATTGAATTCAAAGAAAACCACGGATAAAATGCCTATCAAAACTTAGAAAGACCCATTTTATTCTCTCTTCAGTTGTTTTTAAATCCATCGCATCTGAGTGCTTTTGAAAACATAGAAATCTGTCTAGACTCTGTATAACATATATGAAGAAATTGAGATACAAAAAAGTAAAGTGACTTGTCCAAGGTCACACAGCTCATTAACCATAAAGCTAAACTAAAAGCAAAATCTTACAACTTCAGTATTCTTTCTAGGCATACACTAGCATAATTTCCTCTTTATCGCCTGTATGTGTGACATGAGAACTGGATAAAGTAACAAACTGAATTTCAAAATGTCAGTGGTAAATGCATTCTTGATACATGACTGTCTTTTGTAAACATGTACATCTGTGCAAAGTAATGATTATGCTTCAGATCTCAAAGTACTTTGGGCACAGTTATTCCTGAGCAGTGTGATGATTTGGAGTTGATTCAAAACACACTCTGTTCATCCTCTCATAAGGGTTTTTGAACAAAGAAAACAAACCTTTAACATTGCCTGTGAAAGTAAAGGGCATGATAAGAAGGTGTGTATCCAGGCATGGAGCCAGAATGAACTATTCATTTTCAAGCTGTGGTCACTGAGAGAAGATATCTCTTTTAACCTAACTAGGTTGGAAAAGCACTGCTTTCTTCCTCCATATGTAGACTAAAAATATCATTTCTCCATTCCCAAATGGTGTGTTTCTGTGTGAGTGATCATGGGTAATCAATGCTTTCTTATGTTTCTAAAATTTGTCAAGTTTTCAGGTAAATATTCATATAGAGACTTTCACATTTTCAGATTAGTTTTGTAAAAAACTAATTACAAACCCGCATGAGGGTACTGATGCTTTCCCTTAATGAACCATTTGCAAAGTTTCCATAAAAGGAATCTCAAAATAGATTATAATGAATTCCTCTGTCGCACATTATCATGGAACAAAGTGGTACATTTTTAGAAGTGGGCTACTGAGAAATGAATCTAGCAGGGGAGGCGTGAGTAGAAGACATCTAGAAGAAAATAAGTTTAAACACTTCTCTTTGGCTCACTTGCCTGGGTTTGTACTGCAGCTACTGTACTTTGATACTGAAGAAGCAGGACTAGATATTTGCAAGTCCAAGCAGGAGGACTACAAGCCTGCAAATTTAACAGCTGGAGAGTGTTGTGGTGGCTGCTTTCCTGTGGTAAGCTGATTTACTTGCTTAAGGTCTGACCTCATCATCCTGTCAGCATGGGTTCCCACCTACACGGTTAGCTGCAGCCTTCTGCTTCTGCTAGAAGGCTACAAGTATTCACAGTGTATCGTAGGCAGTGGGGGAGGGGAGAGAAAGCAAGAAAGACTGCTCCGGCACTTGTGCTTTTGTTAGTTCTACAGAAGAGGCAGAAAAACAAGAGATAACAAAGGCTCCGTTTCCTTTCTGTGAGAGAAGGCTTTTGTCTTTCCTCCTGCTACAATGTCAGTGTCTGGCAAGAAAGAGTTTGATGTGAAACAGATCCTAAGGCTACGCTGGAGGTGGTTTAGTCATCCTTTTCAAGGTTCCACCAACACTGGAAGCTGTCTTCAGCAGGAAGGATATGAGCACAGAGGGACCCCGGTTCAGGGCAGGTTGAAGAGCCACTCTCGGGACAGAAACGGACTGAAGAAAAGCAACAGTCCTGTCCACCACAATATACTGGCACCAGTGCCAGGACCGGCCCCTGCCCATCAGAGAGCCGTTCAGAATTTGCAGCAACATAATCTGATAGTACATTTTCAAGCAAATGAAGATACTCCTAAGGCAGTTCCAGAGAAGAATTTATTCCAAGAAGCTTGTGGGAAACGCGCACAAGATTTGGAGATGATGGCTGATGACAATATAGAAGATTCTACAGCAAGGTAAGAGTTTTTGGTCGCGTAACTGAAAGCCGTAATTTCAGTTAACTTAACCTCTACAATTCATGTTTAGGGTTTAAATAGAAAGTGTCATAATAATCTCTGAGTTTGTATTCAGCCAATCAGGGTCTCTCAGAAACCGTTTCCTCAAAGTTTATAAAAGAAAACAGCAATAACGAATACGTCTTGATAATTACTGGAAATTTGGGGTGTGGGTTATGAGTTTACTTCTATTTTCATTAAGAATTCTGTTTCAATTCTAAGAAATGTTTATTGTAATTACTAATGTTCTATAAATACACTCCGTGGCTCAGATGTTTAAATGCAATTCTTTGTACAAGTGTTATGAATCACAGAAACTCTTTCTGACATTGAGTTAGGCCAACTTTGACAAAATAAAAGCTGTGACTGATCAGCACATCCTTATCTGTTTCCTTAGTACATAGTTGCTATATTGACTCTTAAAGCTGTGTTATCTTTATGTGACGATATGGAATATCTGGCGTTCGGAGACTCATTTCAAGTTTTATTACTTTCATAGCTAGTTTGTGCAAGCATGAAAATATTCTGCATAAAGCAAGTAATACGATGCTACTTACAGCAATGTGATCTTAAAGCGGGAAATGGAGCATTTCAGCTTTTACACAAAATGAAAATTGAATAAACAGTGACTATATCGTGTAGTTTGGGTATAGTTCAGAAAACAGTCGATTTTATCTTTACTTTTATGCCCACCGGTATTGTTTGAGTGCAGGAAAATTACGTTCTGTTCTCTAATACTGTCAATTATAACTTAACCTAGTGTATCTTTATCTCTTTGTTTTTTGCTTTTTCGCTGTCAGACATTTTTATAGTCCCAACTTGTTTTAGACACAGTTGATAATATTGGCAATGTAATTAATTTTTAGTAATGCCATAGAAAAAGAAGTGTTTTTATGCATTTTAGATCATATAGTAGTTCAACATGCTAATTTATTTGGAAACCTGTATATTTGGCATACTATGTTTCCACATAAAAATAGAGAAGGACTGGCAGATTCACTTCTTAATATAAGTTTTCCCAATATAACAACCTCACAGTTTCTTGCTTTCATAAATTCAAAACAGAATATCAAAAGAAGCAGCAGCCTAACAACATTACAGCAAAATGATGCCTTTATAGGTACTCAGTCTTGTTGAAGTATAAACATGCAGAAGACTTTGTGAAATGTCATTAATAATAAAGTTAGATTGTCTGCCATATAAACTTCTCAGGAAATAAGGCACGTATGTGTGAAATTTTCCTAAGTATTTTGTGCTTGTCCGTGGAAAAGCTATATAACTGTAGGGATTGCAGGTTGCATTTGGTATAGCAAATAAGACTCTCAGAGTAATACAGAGTCCATAATTTTAAATTCAGCAGGCTTTCAAATTTGTTCTCCTCACCAAGAACAATTTTTTAAAACTGCTGAATTTGGAGATTAATAAATGAATTTAACTCTGTTGTAGAGAAATTTAAATTACCAACTGTGACCTGGGAGCAAAATTATTTGAGAATACATGAATTAATTTTCTAGTATGAGAATGTTTACAATAAAATAGATGTTAGAAAAAATGTTAGATAAAATGTCAAATTTAAAGCGTCATCAAATGACAGTTTTAAAAAGTGCATTCATCCTTTGATTTCATTCCTTACATTTTTTATTTTCTAAAGAAATACCTTGTTAATTATTCTATGGTTTCATTGGAAAGCTAACATTTTCTTAACATACATACAGGAAATGGTTTTGTAGGTGTGCCAAGGATATCTTAGGCAGGAGGGGGCTAAATTGAGGATCTTATTAATTGAAATACAGTGGTTTATTACCTTCTCCTTACCCATTCTAGATCTTCCTGTCTTGATGCAGCATCATTTGAGAAGGAGCTTCCTGGTGCCTTGCTTGTCCAGTGCCCCTCTTCTTCAGCAATATTGGGGAGCAGGAAGAAAAGATCCTAACAATTTGGCAGCAGGCTGCCATCCCCTCAATATAACTCCAGTGGTTTTTTAAAAAAGAAAACAGTAGTGAGTGTGGAGAATTATCATACTAGTACAAGATGAGCTATGACGCTCAGAGCAAAGCAAGGCTCTTTAAACCACCCTGATTTCTACAAATATTATGGGGAATAAATAGAGAATGGACTACATTGCAAACATGCAATACAACAGAATAAATCACAATTCGTCCTGGAAAGGATATTAAAGCCAACATTCTTAAAGTTATGTTAACATGTTGGTTTGGAAAGTTAAAATCCAAATATATTCATATGCAATTGAACTATAAGTACATAGAGCATTTAGGAACAGCTCTGTATTGTGATCCCACACTGTGAGTATTCACATACCTGTATGCTGGTCATCAGAGACCTGTGCTCAATTATCATTTTACTTTTGTCCTAGTTATCTACTAACTCTGCATCTTTGATTCCCCATAACTACCTTGCTGAAGTGTCTTTTCCTTATTTCAACCATAGCATTCCAACAAAAAGAACACATATTTTAACATTGTGTTATGATTATGCTTCTTATGTGACAGAATATTTAATTATGAAATCATATATATAGGTATTTGCAATTGCTCATAAGCATTATTGCATAAGTATACAGACGGATGTCACCGTGTTAACATGAAAAATCACGCTTACTGCATTTGCTGAAAGAGAGATGTCGTGATTTCCTCTTGTGTTCGAAGACATTGCATAAAATGCAAATGAACCATTTATGGACCAAGAACATGCCCCAGTACAAAATTGGACATTTACAGAACTGTTTAATTCTAAGGAATTGTCAGGAATTGGGACCATGCCCTTATTTTACCTGTTGGGGTTTCAGGCTTTTGCACAACCTACCAACTGTACTGATACGTGACTTTAAATATTTTTGTCATCTGTGCACTGCCAGTAAAGACTCCATTCTTTCTTTACTAGAACGTTTTCCAAGTTTCAAGTGAGGTTTGCCTAGAAAAAATGAGCGGATGTTATTGTATATGTTGCTATCCAAGAGAAAGTAGGATTGGATGAATAAGACTTAGAATTTATTAATAATTTGTTCCACAAAGATTCAGCATTCGTTGTGCTCCAGGCACTCTTCTAGATGTTAGGGATAAAACAGGATCAAAACAGAGAATCTGTTTTCATTGAATCATTGAATACACATTCTAATGGGAAGAGAGAGGCAATAAAAATAAACCAAATTATAATATTTAGGTGATTATAAATAATATGACAAAAATTAATTAGAAAGAATAGAGTGAAGTAGAGGGCACTCCTTCAGATAGAGAAGGCTTTTTGGATGAGGTAATATTTGAGTAGATATTTAAATGAAGTGAGAAAAGGCAGAATGTCTGACTCAAGAATTTGAAGCAAATGAGAGGTTACTTCTCCTGTGCCAAGGGAGTACTTAACCACCATATATGGTTTTCTATGCAAATCAATGCCACATGTCCCCACAGAGTCCATTGATTAATGTTCAAAATATTCCTTAACCTGTGAACTAAAAATTATGTCCTGCCCTGTTATTCATTATAGTGATTTTAGGATCACATGCATGGTCCATGGCCACAGAGGTGACTTTCCAGCCATCCTGTAACCATGTTGCTCTTTTGCCCTCTGGGGATATGACTATTCAGCCAGTGTGGCACGTGCCTCATACAGAGACCTCTCCCCTTTAAGAAAATAGACACATGACAGTGTATTTGCCTTTTTTAACGAAACGATTCAGATAGGGTCAAATGTATTGTAGGTCTTCATCCTTAACACAAACCCATCTGTTTTGATATCCGCTGGGGAAATATTCATGCATAAGAGAAATTCTAAGTCTAAAACAGTGAAACTTGTTGTAAAATTATTTCCCGTAAAGCAGAAAATGAGATATGTGGGTATCTGCAGGGAGTGCTTTCCAGGAAGAAATCAATTTCATGGGGCCTGAGATGGGAGTGTGGTTGATAGTGCATCTGGAGAAGCGTGCTCAACAGAGAGAGTGGTAGGAAATGACTTTGGAAAGGTAACAATAACAAAGCAATACTAATACAACATTAAAAATAGGAAGTACCTTTTGTTGATGCTCACTGTGCGCCAAGCGTGGAGTACTTTACGTATATTTTCTCTGGCCCCCAAGGGAAGACTTTGAATGTGAAACTGTTGCTGACATCTACAATTGGTATTTCTCCAGGTATTATATCTGTTAATGTTGTTGTTGCCTATCTTCTTACAAGGTGAAAATAGTGTAATTTTCTGAAGTTCAGAATTAGACCTGCTTCACTTAACTACACTGCATTATTCAGTAGAGACTTGTATGTCAAATGAAAGAATGGGAAATGAACTACAATTATATTGTTATTTACAGAAAGGTTAAGGTTAAATCTTTTTGCCTGTGGTTTAAAACACACCACACAAAATTACATAAGTTATTCAATTGCCTTACTACATTTAGAACATTACGACAAAAAATTTAAATTCATTGCAATGATTCCTAACATATTTAGAGATGAAACCTTTGCTGGTTGATTTCAAATCCTTGCTACTCGTCGCCTCAATCCTGAGAGTGAGGTACCATGATCCTCATGTCTCGTTCCTGACCGTATGTTATCACATATATAATTAAGTTAACATTCATTAAAATATGCTTAATATTTGAAAATTTGGGGACTGTCATTTAAGGAACTTGGTGATACTTCGGAGACATATACTTTTATGGTTAAACATAGTTGTTATTTCTGGTATGTGAATGACATCATTTAATTTTTGCGTTTGGAAATAGAAATAAAGGCTTCAAAATGCATTATACTATATAACAAGTGGTGTCAAGAGCAGCATATTAATTAGTGATGTCAAGAGCAGCATATTAATTATATTGACGTGTTGCAAATTGCACAAATGTTCAGTCACTTTGTACTTTAAAGACTTTTCTGGAAACTTGTATGTCTTCTTTCTGACTCTGGTCCCTAATGCTGATCCTGTTGATGCCTTAAGACATTATAAGTCATATGACTTTATTCGTGAAAATAATTGCAGTGTTTTATACATATACGTACACATATATGTATATGTATGTATTCGTACCAGTGTGAAGTTATTTTATTTAAAGGAGAAGGAAAAACTGAAATCAAGGAGGAGCACTGGGGAACACTGGATCCTCAGTTAAAAAAATCGAGTCAAAATCAATATTCTGAAAGATGAACCTGGAACATCTTGTAGTGCCAGAAAATAAGTATTCAAAAAAAATGATGCAGGTGTGTCAAAGGGACACAGGGATTAACGAAAAAGCTCCCAATAGCCAAAACTGGAATAATTTAAATAGCAAAATGAAGTACTATTGGATTGCAAATCATAATATAAGATAAACACCCATGAGTCCATACTGATATAAATAAATGATTGAATAAATGAGAAGGCTGGCCGTGGTGGCTCATGCTTGTAATCCCAGCACTTTGGGAGGCCGAGGCAGGCAGATCACTTGAGGTCAGGAGTTCGAGACCAGCCTAGCCAATATAGTGAAACCCCATCTGTACTAGAAATAGAAAAATTAGCCGGGAGTGGTGGCAGGCACCTGTAATCCTAGCTACTCAGGAGGCTGAGGCAGGAGAATTGCTTGAATGTGGGAGGCAGAGGTTGCAGTGAGCCTGGGTGACAGAGTGAGACTCCATCTCAAAAAAAAAAAAAAATATATATATATATATAAATACATAAATAAAAGAATAAAGACAATTTTTTTTGTGCAGAAGAATTTCAAATAATTTATGCCAGCACTCTGCCCTCAAAGAGGTCGAGCAGAATACTGAGCCTTAAGTGTAAGCTGCACATAGTGACTTCTTTCCAAAGGGTGAATACGACATGAAAGAAGGGCAGGAAAGTGGAAATTTACACGGTTGGTGGAGAAGCCTGACAAATATGAACTTAGCCAGATATGCAAGTTTAACATCAAAAGTGCTCAAAATTGCTAAAATTTTAGACATTCTCACCAAAAAATAAAAATAAATTGGTGAGGTGACAGATATGATAATTAGGTTATTGAATATTTTTAATGTATACATAGATCAAAACATTGTATTGTACCCCATAAATAAGCACAATTATTAACTGTCAGTTAAACATTTTAAACATTAAAATATTGTTTGATCATTTGACAGTATGTACACTTAGTGCGATGTAATGACAATAATATTTTGCCTTTGTTATCTTCCTCCTCCGTCCCCATCATTCCAATCTAATCATGAGAAAAACATCAGAGAAATTTACATAAGGGGACATTCTACAAAATACCTGGTCTATACTCTTGAAACTGTCAGTATTATCAAAAAAGAAAATCTGAGAACCTGTCAAAGTCAAGAAGAGCCAAAGGAGACATGAAATATAAATGTGATGTGTAACAGAAAAGGGACCTTTGGTGGAAACTGAGGAAATTGAATAAAAATGGACGTTAGTTAATAATAATGTATGAATATTGGTTACTTAATTGTAACATGTTTACGATACCAGTAAAATTTTAATAGTAAAATAAATTGAGTGCAGTATATGTGGGGACTCTAGTCGACAATTAAACTATCACAGGTTTTCTTTTTAAAAATGCAATATTTTAGCAAGGGCTGTCTCAGTGAATCGATTTCCTAAGTCAGCAATAAAAGACCATCCAATTGGGAAAACTGGGTATTGGTCGTCATTTGTTTTGCTTGTGTTCGTTGGCAACTAGTTAATGTAATACTGAGCCAAAATCAATGGGCTGTTACCACCTCTAATGCATAAGTCCTACACATTAAAGACAAGATAATATCCTAAAGGCAATCCTATGGAAGTTAGCTAAAGTTCTGATAACATCTAGTAACTACATGCAGTATCAAATCTGATTAACATGATATTAATTATGGCTGTCATTCAGTGTAAATCAAATTTAAGGATGTAGCAACTAATAAAATCACAGTTGGGTATAACAGAAAAACTTATTTTTTAATCATTGAGGATTCCACGGACACTAATGAAGTGGTATATATGTATTTGTATTTTCAAATAAAAATATGGCCTGCTACTTTAAAATAATATTTACATTGCCATGGTTTATCTCTCAAAAGGAAGACAATGACAGATACAAGACAGTCTTTATTATATAAAAATTTGTGTCATCTTCCTATGCTAAAAGAAAAATATAGTCATTGAATATATCTTACTTATGGTGTTTCTATTCCATTTAGATAATCATTTCACCATGAAGAATGGAAAATTTTCAGCTATGGTGTTTGTTTGAGAAATAAGATTTTACAAGTAGACCAAAAATAACTATCTAAGAAAAGGTGACTTAGAAGTGAGAAAACCTAAATCAAATACTTTCCAGTTTTAGGATTAAATGAGCATCATTGAAACTTTGAACATTAACCATTACATAAAGGTTTACTCTGGTAACTTATAAATTATGTATTAAATTTAATTAATAAATTTAATATATTTTAATAATTTAATATATACTTAATAAAATATAATTACATTTTAAAGTATATATTTGCTAAATCAATACATATATATTATACTTATACTATCATTTGTACTGAACGAGACCACATATCAATTGTCATATTTATTGAAACTATCAGCAGTGAATTCATAGTCCTTTGTAACTTCTGGTTAACTTTTCTTAGCCTATCACTATTAGTCACTATGAATCATCCCTTGCATGCTTTTAAATATTACTGTACAAAATGTGTGTCTTGCCCTCCTCCCCACATTGTCTATTGCTCTTTCTTCATCAGTAGCCATACTAAATACATTGCAATTTTCTTGGCACAGCTATAACATAAGCAATTGGTTCTTCATCAAGCCCTGGGTGGCTCACTAAAGGGAAGCTATCTATTACATTTCTTGTCTACCCTTTTCCTGTAAAACTAGACTGCTATCAGCACAGTGAGACTTAGGTGTCCTTTTCTGGTTAATGTTGATTACAGTACCTGTAACAAAACTGAAAACAATGCATGAGTAACAGACTGTCACATCAAATTGTAAGCAACACAGCTACTTAATTGAGTCTGAAGTATGTTGCAACATGTCAAAATTCAGTTGTTTAAGATGTTTCTGCCATTCTAGAATTATTTATTGAGCCCTCATTTATGTGCATTATGGTTTCCGACTCACAGAAATGAATACAAAGGTAAATATTATGTGCTAATTTTCACCAGAGGCTTATGGCATAGTTGGAGAGATAAAGTGTATTCAGTTGAAAGGCTTCATGACTGTGAAAAAGAAGTGCAATATAAGAATACTTTAAATTGCTTAGTCATTGAGCTCCATAGGCATTCAAAGAAAAGAAAATCTTTCTGGCCAGAACAATCTTGGAATGCTTCATGGAGGTGACATAATTTGAGATTAAGCTTGATGAATTGACACATTTTAACACAGCTAGGGGAAAGAATTAATTATAGGAAGAAGCAAAAACCTTTCTACTGCCTTTCTAGGGAAAAACGTGATGAAGCAGAGAAGTTTAATGTATACTCCAATGGAAGATTTCAGTTTCGTCAAAACGAAAAACATATATTGGAGAAGAGTACAAAATGAGGAGACTGAAGAAGAAGGTCAGAGCTATATTATGGAGGCTCTTAAAAGACAAGATAGGGACTCTGAACATTTCCTTAGAAGTCAGAGCTTATTAATCCTCAAGAAATCTCCAAAATATATTGTGTGTGCGAATATTTTGAGGGAGAGGTTCCATTCACTTTCCTCAGGTTCTCAAAAAGTTCCATTTTACAAGAAAATTTAAGAAGTACTGTTGTAGACAATGAGGAAAGAGTGAAAACTATCAAACTATGAAATGAAATAATGAAAACAATGGAAAATGTATCATTTAAATTCCTGAGCAACAGATGAAAATATTGTGCAATTTTTAGTTAATGAGATTTTTGCGAGGAAGTTTTCCCAGGCAGTTAGAAACACCTCACTTTTATATTTACACAAATTGTCATCTTGACATGTATTACCTAATCTACTATAAAAGATTCCAAGCTTTTGAGAACATTCTTAAAAATATACTTCTGCAGCCCTGTATCCTAAGCTGTTGCATCATAGCACCATCTTGAAACTGGACTCACCATTACAGTGTGTCCTGCATTGGAGGCCAATAGCCACTTATACCCATTGTCCCTGAGGCCTCATCATCATTCTGTCACATTCACATGGGTGCCTGCAGCACCACAACCCTGGCTGCCAAGAGCCTGGGCCTGATGTTAAAACGAAGACCTAGGCATCCAAAGCCATGTGACCCTCTCCTCCCTAGGAAACAGTTGGACTTGCACAGCAGAGAATCGTCTGAACAACATGCCAGCTTCCCACACCTGCACATATATGTGTGTGCCCATGCCCAGCCTCATAGCCAGTTTAATGGCTGTTCTGACCCCCTGGAGAGCTTTCCACTCACACACATCCAGCATGACAACCAGCCTGGTGTTTCCTTCCCAGCAAAACGGTGACACTGCCATCCCAGAGCTCCACAGCCTAGACCACTGATATACATGCCATATAAAAGTAACATTCTAGGATTCATCCATAGGAAAGAAAGACTTTCTCTGGGAAAGCTACTCACAAAATTGGGAAAAAAAAAAACAATTGTTCTACTAGATGCACAGATACCAACCTGAGCACACAAGAAACATGAAAAAGCAAGGAAACATAATACATACAAAGAAACATAATAAGTTTCCAGCAGCAGATTACTGGAGAATGAAATTCTGTAGCATCACAACCTTGGCTGCCAGGAGCCTATGCCTGACGATAAAACTAAGACCTGGGCATCCAAAGCCTAGAAAGAGTAGGGAATGTAGAAAGAATATTTACAAAATGCCTGAAAAAGAATTTAAAATAATGAGTATAAGGAAACTCAGCACGATACAAAAAAAAATTCAAACAAACGATTCAGAAAAATTAGAGAAACAATTTGTGATCTTAGAAATTCAACAAAGAGATAGATATAATGAAAAAGAAGCAGAAATTTTGGAGCTGAAGAATTTCATAATGAAATAAAAACACAATTGTAAACTTAATAATAGACTAGATGAAGCAGAAGAATTTCTGAACTCAAAGGCAAGCTTTGGAAATAACTCAGAGGAAAAAATTAATAAAAGAGAATGAATAAAGCCTACAAGACTTATGAAACACCATTAAATAAAGAAACTCACAGTTTAAGAGTGTTCTAGGCTGGGCTCACACCTGTAATCCCAGCACTTTGGGAGACCGAGGCAGGGGGATCATGAGGTCAAGAGATTGAGACCATCCTGGCCAACATGGTGAAACCCCGTCTCTACTAATAGTACAAAAATTAGCTCACTGTGGTGGTGCATGCCTGTAGTTCGAGCAACTCAGGAAGCTGAGGCATTGGGGGTCGTTTGAACCCAGGAGGCAGAGGTTGCAGTGAGCCAAGATTGCACCACTGCACTCCAGCCTGGTGACAGAGCAAGACTCAAAAAAAAAAAAAAAAAAGGAATGTTTCAGGGAGAAGCGATGGAGAAAGTCACAGAAAACCTGCTTAACGAAGTAGCTAAACACTTTCCAAGTATGACATCTTATCACGATCATCCAGATTCAGGAAGCTCAAATGCTTCCAATTATGTTCAACCCAAATATATCGCCTCTGAGTCAGACTATAAACAATCTGTCAAAAATCAAAGACAGAGAGAGAATTCTAAAAGCTACAAAAGGTAAGAACCAAATCACATTTAAGGGAATACTCATTGGACTTTCAGCAGATTTCTCAATAGAAACTTTTCACGTCAGGAGAAAATGCAATTATATAATCAAAGTGATAAAATAAAAAAAAAAAAAAACACTGTCTTCCACTAATCTCATATTCAGCAAAGCTATCCTTTTCAAATGAAGAAACAGTAAAGACCTTCCTAAACAAACAAAAGCCGAGGGAATTTATGACCATTAGACTGGTCTTACAAGAAATTCTTAAGAGATTACTGCAACTAAAAATGAAAAGATGATAATTACTATAACAAAAACAGGAAATTATGAAACTCACCAGTAAATGTTAATTCATAATCCAACTCAAAATACTCCAGGGCTATAATGGTACTATGTGCATCATTCAATGTTCTAGTGTAAAGGTTTAAAGTCAAAATGGTGGAAAAGAAGAGTTACAATTAGTGACTAAGTAATACAGAAAAGTTTTAGTATACTCAAATTGAGTACAGTTAATATAATGATTAATATTATACCTTAAGTGGAAGAGAAAGGTATTCCTTTTGACAAAGACCTAGTCATGAGAACAATCAGGAAAACTTTTCTGTAGTTCCCTAGGAGAGTATAGAGTCTTCAATCTTGATCTTTTACCATTACATTCTCTATATGTGAGCCCTACAGTATAGACTGCATATGCTTCAGAAAGAAAATGTTTGTTTCCCAGAACAGTCATGATACTGCATTATTATGTTTTTCAAAAAATGGCTGGACATAGCAGATAATCTCAGAGAAGATTTGGAGACATAAAACCATACTTTTTAATATCCTTTTTTTGAATAAAGACTATGCCAAATGTAAAAACTAAAATGTACCTTGATAAGACAATAAAGAGATTCATTTTCTTTGAGGACGTAATGTCCAATTATAAAACATTTAGGTCAATATAATTTAAATGCCTTAATCCAGAGGCACTTCATGTTCCATGTTAATTGGGCAACTAGGATACTATATTACAAGTTTCAGCAAGTACTATAAGCAAATAATTATAGTAACCAGCACAATGTGATGAAAATTCATCTCCTTAAAACAAACACGTAGTTTAGATCATAAAACCTACTCAGTTTTCTCATTGTTAGTAATGAGCTTGCTTATTTTTACTCCCAATATTTCTCAGTAAAAACCTTCTATGAGGGAAAAGAATTCAAGAGCTTCCTGTAGAGCCACAATGAATGATTTAACAAAAATCAGGGTGTAGTCCAAGGATAAAGAACATTGAAACCAGATTATTAAGTAAAGGGAGTTTCAATTAGGAGTGATGGTCAGTTTATCTAGTCAAGACCAGAAAACCAGAAATAGGAATCTCTGATAAAGGTGACACAAAAAGGAATGGAAAACCAAGTTTAGAAACTCAGCAGGAATAAAAGAAAGCACGTCTGTTAAATGTATAAAGTTATAAAGGTTGCAACACAGTAGAATGATGGGGGCAGTTCATTTTCAGAGACCCTAGTAAATGTAGCTACTCCTGGGGCAATTCTCTTTCCTGACATTGCTAAATAAGACCTTGGACTTCACTATGCCCAATAATTATGTAGGGAGCTCATTAAAAATGTAGTTATTCACTATCCATTACCACAGAATTTGACTTATTGGTTTAGGGGTAGAACATAGGAATTTGAATGTTTAACAGACTTCTCATGTAATATTGACTCAGGAACCAAACTTAAAAACAAAACAAAACAAAACAAAACCACTGTATTAACTCCTGACAGCCCAGTTTATCAGGATTCTTCCAGAAACCTAACACTTGATATATTGAAACATGAAAGAAATAAATGTAAGACTTGAATCTGTGACTTACAAGTTCCCACATGTTGACCAGGTGGATGCTTAAAAACAATAGAGTCAACAGCATTAATTTAACCTTCCACCCCTCCTACATGTTATGTGCAAGGATGGCAAAGAAATAGAAATGGAGATCCTTCCCTGAAGGGGTTCATAATAAAGTTGGAATAAAAAAAAACTACAACCACTCATAAAAGCTTTAAGAGTAATTACAAAACAGCAACTTGGCATGAATCACCTGGTGTTTAACAGTATAGAAGCTATTCAGGATAACTAAGATGGAAGTAGGGTTAATGATTCAAGATCTCTTGAAATGCAAATGTAGAAAGTTTAATCCAAGAATAGAAGGTGGAAAATGGGATGAAAAATTAAGCCCTTCTTTACAAATCATGAATCTGATTAAGATATTTAATATGTTAAATAATCACCGTTCAGAAGCACTTGTATGATCTTAATAAAGTGGAAAAGAAAGTTTGGTAGCAATTTGTATACTTCTTGCACCTGATCAAGATTTCCTTTTATTTCTACATTAAGTACTGTATATACACTTGAACTTGCTACAAATGATTAGAACAAGTACATATGCTATAATTTCACAACTAGTGCATATCTGAGGATGAAGAAAATATTTGCTCTGGATTTTTTTCATCCTTTCTACTTCCATTGAATTGACCTTATAATAATCACATATTTACAGATATATTAGCATTTTAGAAGTAGAAGGGACTTATAAAGAAAGACCACACCTAATTAGTGGCAAAACTGGGGCTATAAAGCCAAATTTCCTAATGCCTGGCTTCTCACAGCAGCATATTTTACTCCTTCCTTCTGATAAAATTATGAATGTTCCATCATCGTGATAGCTGAAGATATTAGAAAATGCTTAGATTAGACTGATCACAAAATTATTTGGAGTTAAATAGGTGAAATAATTGTGCCACTTTAAATCCCATAACTACCGTATCAAATTAGGACATTTTACAAACCTTAAGTTAAATCATCTTGGTTCCACTCTTTGCAGAAAATATCTAAAATATTCAGCCAACTCAGGAGCAACGATTATACTCTGTAAATTATCTATTAGCACCTGGGAGCTTTTCTATACTCTCAGTTCAACAGCAAGGCAACAGGGTCTCTGGTTGGGGATTCATCTGGTCTTTCAGCTTCTATTTATTAGTTGTTTTGTGATATGGTTTCGATCTGTGTTTCTGCCCAAATCTCATGTCTTTTTTTTTTTTTTTTTTTTTTTTTGAGACGGAGTGTTGCTCTGTTGCCCAGGCTGGAGTGCAGTGGCCGGATCTCAGCTCACTGCAAGCTCCGCCTCCCAGGATCCCACCATTCTCCTGTCTCAGCCTCCCGAGTAGCTGGGACTACAGGTGCCCACCACCTCGCCCGGCTAGTTTTTTGTATTTTTTATTAGAGACGGGGTTTCACCATGTTAGCCAGGATGGTCTCGATCTCCTGACCTCGTGATCCACCTGTCTCGGCCTCCCAAAGTGCTGGGATTACAGGCTTGAGCCACCGCGCCTGGCCAAATCTCATGTCAAATTGTAATCTCCAATGCTGGGAGTGGGGCATGGTGGGAGGTGATTGGATCATGGGGGTAGTTTCTTATGAATAGTTTAGCACCATCTTTTTGGTGCTGTTCTCATGACAGTGAGCTCTGGTTGATAAAAGTGTGTAGCGCCTCCCCCTCTCTTTTACTCCTTCTCCAACCATGTGCAGTGCCTACTCCTTCACCTGCCATGATTGCTAAGTTTTTTGAGGCCTCCTAGAAGCTAAGCAGATGCCAGCATTATGCCTCTCGTACATCCTGCAGAACCATGAGCCAATTAAACTTCTTCTCTTTATAAATTACTCGATCTCAGATACTTCTTTATAGCAATGCAAGAACGAACTAATACATTTGGGTAATCGAGAACCAAATGAATTCCCATTTAAACTGTTACCATTTTGAAGTAGATCAATTTTGCAACTTTGTTCAAGAAATAAGGAGTTAATTTGAATACTACTGACAAGTTCTCTGAAACCTAGCCAACAATTACCCTAAAACAAATTCGGCCCTATTCTCTTACTCTCCCTTCAGCAGTATAAACCTGATGATAAATATAAATATGTAAAAATTTCTATGATGACTTTTAAAGTTACCTTGCAATTTTTCTCTTCTTTAAGCCAAATTGTCAGAAATGACGTAAGATTCTTGAAATTCCCTTTGTCGTCCCTCTAGATAATTTAGTTAGTCTTACCTTGACAGCTATATGCTACTAAGGGTGTGGCTATCATGTATTTTTTATTTTTGTATTAAAAGCAGCTTGCAAAAATAAATGAATACAGTTTACTTGTTCCACTAAATTTTAGGTCATTAAAAGAGAAGAGAATACTTGCCAAAACATAAAAAATTATGAAATAGCTGATACTGCTGCCACTGAGGCTCAAGTAATAGATATTTTCCCTTGTATAAAATAATTTTCTTTTGCCATTCTAGCATAGCATAAAAGTTTACAGGGCTATGAGAATATTAGTCATTTAGTGAAAATACAAATCTGAAAAAAATGTGAAGAAAGTGCAAGTGGGGGGATATTCTGTGCAAACTTAATATATAGTATGTCATTATATTTTCATTTTGAAGAAAAAATATAATAGCTCTCCTAAGATTAATTTAAGAAAGTACTGTGTAAGTGGTTGATTAAATCATTCTTAAGTAGCTTCATTGTTATATAATATTAAAATTTAATTTATAAGTTTTTGAAAAACAGCTTAAATATCTATATTTACTTTTCATATTGTATCACAAATATTAGTTTATGATTAACAAATAAATATAAACAGAATTGCTACTGATTTGTTGAATAATAATTGTTTATATTTGTCTATAATTGTTTATATTTTAAATGTATATCTAAGAACAAAGAACAATGCTCACTAAGAGAACTGCTATAGCCAAGGTTGCATCTACAATGCTGGAAAATAATGAAGTGCATTTAACATAAATATAAAGATAGCTTGATGTTTCCCCTGCCTTTTTGCCTTAGTTAATATGTGGAAACTAAGAGATCATTGGCTTGGAGAAATGTGTTTTTTGAAAACACATTGACTGTTTGACTAAATCAAGAAGGTATAATAAAACACATTGTTTATTTATAATATTAATTTGAATTCTAAAGAATGTTTTCTTCAAATTATTTTATTTTTATATTAATGTTCTGATTTTATGTTTTCAATTTTAAATGGAAATTACAACAATGATTCGATGACAGTCACCTCAAAGTTTCAGTACTATTTAACACGTATTATATAAATATATATAGATAGGTAGTTATATAGATATAGATACACATATACATACACACTTCTTAGAAAAGACTACACTTTCAAAAACCATGCCCTGTTATCAAGGTACAACTAACTAAATATATTTTGGTTTACTAATGAAATGCTTAAATGAAACTTAGTTAACATAAATATGAAAATATTTCCTTTGAATTTTACTTAAATTTTTAAAAATCTCCTATTTCTTTAGTTACCTATGTCAGTAGCTATAATCTCATTCCTCTCATTTGATAAAAACTAAGATCACACGGCCTGAAAAAGAGGGATATTGGAAAATTTTATATGGATATGGTACTTGTAATTAATGTCAAGCATTTTAAGAATTGAGAAGAAGGCAAGCTCAAATCACTTATTTGGTATTTTATTAAGAAACGCTTTATAGGGCACGCATTTAACAGTATGTGAATCTGGTGTGCTGGAAAGCAACAATCCTGTACTTAATGCCAAATACTAACGCATGAATAAAAAGGTTGAGAATCTCACTTCAGATCTTCATTTTATGCTAGGCATAGACAACATCGAAACTCCTATTATTTTCCAAAGTCTGAGCTTTTCTCTTTCTCCCCTTCTTAACTGCTTCTTTCTTCATTATTTTAGTTCCTTTCCTAAGATGGGATGAACAGAAGTAAGAATTGATACATGGAGAGGCATCTCAGCTGTAGGCTTACTTCAAGAAAGTGTCTCCAGGGTGTAACAGAAGTCCATATGAATCAAAAGGGGATGTTATTCTGAGCCTATATATGTTAGGGACGACTATGTCATCATGTCAGGGTTGTATTGAAACTGACCATGTTATAAAGGTTGTGCCTAAATATCTGAGTATGAACTATGAGGATTACTGGTATTTGTGTTTGAAAGCTATTATAATTATTCCACTAATTTTTGTTTTTTAGTGTTAATTTTATTAACACAGGTAAAACAATTTAGGGTAACAGAAATATCTTTGGAAAAAGTGGTAATTAATTTTTAGAGATGTATTACTATATTCAGACTGTCTAATTAAATTAGAAAACTTTCTTTGGAAGTTTAGTAAATTCCATTCCTACCAGTCACCATGGGAAAACCCAATTGGAGCTCATATTTTTATTAAGAACTTTATTTTGTGGTAGCTTCCTGGAACCCTGTGGCAAGATTTAAAGAAAAGTCTCAAATTCTGCCACTGTATATTATTCGTGCAATTTTTACTATGAGCTTCACTTATCTCCATATCCTTCATTTTCAATCCTTCACCTTCCTTCTCTTAAACTTCGAGAATTTATTGTTAGAAAACTTGGAAATTTAGAGAAACAATATCACAGACCTCAAAACCGAACTTAATCTTATATTTGAATTGCTTCACTTGCTGGACATTGTTGTCGAAACCATTTCATTTTTTTACATTTAATTCAGGAACATAGACTTGGCAAATACTAAGTTAAGAAAAATATAAAACTTTTCATCTTTTTTAATTTTATGAATATTTATGGCTAAAATACACATTAACATTTGAAAAGGAAGTACTGCATAGAAGATAAAATAATTCGTAATGTTCATGAAATTAGCAAATCCCAAAGAAATCAGAAATATACAAATTAGATTCTGTATATTATATATGCAGTATAACATACAGTATATAAAATGGTTAAGACATTTGTGCCATTTTTGTTTTAGACTGTTGCCGTGCTAGTATTTCTAAAATCTTTCACTCCTGAAGCTTTTCATCATTTTGCAGTATCTGCTGCACTTTATGAGAGGTGGTAAAGAGGACATAAAACTGTTTTTTTTCCCCTCTATTCAACCTTTTTGTGATTATTATTTTAAAATACAAAATATACCCTGTTTTTCTCCCCAGGGTCTAAAGTTCCTTTAATGTCTTCTTCTTATCTAGAAGGTAACTTAATTTTTTCTACTTAAAAATATTCTTGGTAAGTTTTTCATTATTTTTTACTCAATGCATCTGATTTTTTGACTAGTTATTTATTCTGGGCTTCAGAAATACTGAATAACTTGTTTTTATTACTTTTTTATAACTTGCTATTTCTCTAGGATTATTATTATATATATATGTAATTTTTTTGCATCAAAAACTCACATTATGACAATGTTTTGGTAATGGCTATTACCAACATCTGATGAGATACCAACATCTGATGAGAACATCTGTTGTGCTGGAAAGTAACAATCCTGTACTTAATGACAAATAATAATGCACGAATAAAATAATGCACATCCTAACATCCAGCATTACTCTATTTAGTAAACTTCTTCCCTGATAAACTGATTAGTCAATCCTTTCACCCTTATCTCCATCTATGAAGAGCCATTTTCTTATTACAGTCATGCGTCACTTAACAATGGGAATACAGTTTTAGAAATGTGTTGTTGGGCAATTTTGTCTTTGTCTGAACAGGACAGTGTATTTACAAACCAAGATGGGCTAGTCTACACATGTAGGCTATATGGTATATTATATAGCTACAAACTTGTATATGATATTACTGCACTGAACATTGTAGGCAGTTGTAGCACAATGGTACATATTTGCATGTCTAAACATAAAAAGTACGGTGAAAATATGACATCAAAGATAAAAGAAGGGTACAACTGCATAGGGCACTTGACATAAATGAAGCTTGCAGGACTGGACGTTGTTCTAGGTGGGTTAGTGATTGAGTGGTGAGTGACTGTGAAGGCCTGCTGTATTACTGTATGCTGCTGTAGACATTATAAACAGTGTACACCTAGGCTACACTAAATTAATTTAAATGTTTTCAATAATTAATTATAGCTTACTGTTACTTTTTTACTTAATATTTTTAACTTTTATATTATTTTACTTTATATATTTTTTAACTTTATATTTTTAACTTTTTGATGTTTGTAATTATACACTTTGAAACACAAATAACACTCTACAGCTGTGAGAAATATTGTTATATCCTTCTTCTATAAGTATTTTTCTGTTTTTTAAATTTTTATTTTCACTTTTCAACATTTTTTTGAAAAACGAAAGCACAAACGCACACATAATCCTAGACCTACACAGAATCAGTATAATCAATATTACTGTCTCCCACCTCCACATCTTGTATCACTGGAAGGTCTTTGGGGCAAGCATACACATGGAGCTGTATCTCTTATGACAACATTGCCTTCTTCTGGAATAACTACTGAAGGCCCTGCCTGAAACTGCTTTAGAGTTAACTATTTTTAATAAGGAATAAAGGAATAAGCTCTACAATAATGACAAAAAGTATAATATAGTGTGTATATATATATATATATATATATATATATATATATATAAAAGCCAGTAACATCATTATTATCCTTACCAAATATTATATATAATTAATTGTATGTGCTATATAGTTATACAACTGGCAGTGTAGTGTTTGTTTACACCAACACTATCACAAACATTTGAGTAATGTGTTTCATTATGACATTATGACAGCTATGATATCACTAGATGATAAGAATTTTTCGGCTTCATTATAATCTTAGGGAGCCACTGTCATATATGCAGTCCACTGTTGACTGAAACATTATTATGCAGCTGCTATGATTTGGCTCTGAGTCCCCACCCAACTCTCATCTGGAATTGTAATCCCTGTGTGTTGAGGGAGGGACCCGCTGGGAGGTGATTGGATTATGGGGGCAGTTTCCCCCATGCTGCTCTCGTGATAGTGAGGTTGTTCTCATGAGATCTGATGGTTTAAAAGTGGCAGTTTTGGCCCGGCACGGTGGCTCACGCCTCTAATCCCAGCACTTTGGGAGGCAGAGACGGGTGGATCAAGAGATCAAGAGATCGAGACCATCTTGGCCAACATGGTGAAATCCCGTCTCTACTAAAAATACAAAAAATCAGCTGGGCGTGGTGGTGCATTCCTGTAGTCCCAGCTACTCAGGAGGCTGAGGCAGGAGAATCACTTGAACCTAGGAGGCAGAGGTTGCGGTGAGCCGAGATTGTGCCACTGCACTCCAGCCTGGGTGACAGAGAGACATTCCATTAAAAAAAAAAAAGAAAAGGGGCAGTTTCCTCTGCGTTCTTGCTGTCTCTCCTGCCACCTTGTGAAGAAGGTGCTTGCTTCCCTTTCACCTTCCACCATGATTGTAAGTTTCCTGAGGCCTGCCCACCCATGCAGAACTGTGAGTCAATTAAATCTCTTTTGTTTATGAATTGCCCAGTCTCTGATAGTATCTTTATAGCAGTGTTAGAATGGACTAATACAGATCATTTGTACTGGTAGTGGGACATTGCTATAAAGATAACCTGAAAATGTGGGAGCGACTTTGGAATTTGGTAACAGGTGGAGCTTGGAACAGTTTGGAGGTCTCAGGTAAAGATAGGAAGATGAGGGAAGGTTTGGAACTTCCTAGAGACTTGTTGAATCATTTTGACCAAAATGCTGATAGTAATGTGAGCAACGAAGTCCAGGCTGAGGTGGTCCCAGATGGAGATGCAGAACTTACTGGGAACCAGAGCAAAAGTCAAACTTGCTGTGCTTTAGCAAAGAAACTAGCAGCTTTTTTTTTGCTCTTGCCCTAGAGATCTGTGGAACTTTGAACTTGAGAGAGATGATTTAGGGTATCTGGCAGAATAATTTTCCAAGTAGCAAAGCATTCAAGAGGTGATCTTGCTTTTCCTGAAAGCTTACGGTTGTATGTGTTCACAAAGAGATGATTTAAAATTTGAACTTATGTTTAAAAGGGAAGCAGAGCGACTGGGCGCGGTGGCTCAAGCCTGTAATCCCAGCACTTTGGGAGGCCGAGATGGGCGGATCACGAGGTCAGGAGATCGAGACCATCCTGGCTAACACGGTGAAACCCCGTCTCTACTAAAAAATACAAAAAGCTAGCCGGGCGAGGTGGCAGGCGCCTGTAGTCCCAGCTATTCGGGAGGCTGAGGCAGGAGAATGGCATAAACCCGGGAGGCGGAGCTTGCAGTGAGCCGAGATCGGGCCACTGCACTCCAGCCTGGGCGACAGAGCGACACTCCGCCTCAAAAAAAAAAAAAAGGGAAGCAGAGCATAAAAGTTGGAAAATTTGCAGCCTGGCCATATGATACAAAAGAAACCCATTTTCTGGGAAGAAATTTAAGCCTGCTACAGAAATGTACAAAAGAAACAAGGAACTGAATATTAATAGCTAAGACAATGAGGACAATGACTTCTGGGTATGTCAGAGATATTTGTGGCAGCCCCTCTCATCCCACCTGGAGGCCTGGGAGGGAAAAATTGTTCTGTGGAGGAGGCCCAGGACCCTGCTGTACTGTGCAGCCTTGGGAGCCCAGCCCTTGCATCAGCATGCCCTTGATGTGAGACATAAAGACAAAAAATATTACTTTGGAGCTTTAAAATCTAATGACAGCCCAGCTGTGTTTTGGACATGCATGGGGCATGTGGCCCATTTGTTTTGGCCAGTTTCTCCCATTTGGAATGGGAACATTTACTCAATGACTGCAGCCTCATTGTATCTTGGAAGTCACTAACTTGCTTTTGATTTTACAGGCTCTTAGGCGGAAGGGATTTGCCTTGTCTCAGATGAGACTTTGAACTTGGACTTTTGGGTTAATGCTGGAATGAGTTAAGACTGTGGGGGACTGTTGGGAAGGCATGACTGGTTTTGAAATGTGAAAAGGACATGAGATTTGGAAGGAGCCAGAGGCAGAATGATATTGTTTGGTTCAATGTCCCCATCCACATCTCATCTGGAAATGTAATCTCTTTGTGTCTCGAGGGAGCAACCTAGTGGGAGGTGACTGGATTATGGGGGTGGTTTCCCCCACACTGTTCTTATGATAGTGATCGAGCTATCGGGCGATCTGGTGATTTAAAAGTGGCAGTTTCCCCTGCACTCTCTAATTCTCCTGCCGCCTTGTGAAGAAGGTGTCTGCTGCCCCTTTGCTTTCCACTATGATTGTAAGACTCCTGAGGCCTCCCAGCCATTTGGATCTGTGAGTCAATTAAACCTCTTTTGTTTATGAATTACCTAGTTTCAGATAAAATCTTCAAAGTAGTGTGAGAATGGACTAATACAGCAGAACATTATTATATTTAATATTCAGTTTGGGGAAAATAAAAGGGGAGGCAGAGCAAGATGGTAGAATGGAAAGTTCCACCAATGGTCCCCCCGAAAAAGGACACCAAGTTAACAACTGTATACCCACAAAAAACACCTTCATAAGAACCAAAAATCAGGTAAGCACTCACAATACCCGCTTTTAATTTCGTGTACACAAAAGAGGCACTGAAGGGATGGAAAAAAATAGCTGTGAATCTCAGATGCCATCCCCTCCCCAACACCCAGCAGTGGTGGCATGGTGCAGAGAGCTTCTCTGGGTGCTGGGGAAGGGAGAACACGGCAAATGTAAGGCATTGAACTCGCTGTTGTTTTTTTAGAGTACAAAGGAAACCCAGACCAAACTCAGCTGATGCCCACCCACAGAGGGAGCATTTAAACCAGCCCTAGTCAGAGGGGAATCATCAATCCCAGGGGTCTGAACTAGGGTCCACAAACATTGCCACAAAAGGCCAAAGTGCTCTCAGTCTCTAAACTTGAAAGGCAGTCTAGGCCATAAGGACTGCAACTCATAGGTGAATCCTAGGGCAGAACTAGGATCAGAGAGCGTGGACTGGGAGGTATACGCCCTACTGAGACAAGAGCTGGGGCAGCCAAGGGAATGCTGGCATCACCCCTCTTCAAACCCAAGGCTGAAGAGCTCCTGGCTCCAAAAGAGACCCTTTCTTCTAGTTGAGGAAAGGACAGGGAAGAATAGGGAGGACTTTGTCTTGAATCTTGGACACCAGTTCCGCCACAGCAGGATAGGGCATCAGTCAGAATTATGAGAACCAATTCCAGTCCCTACCTCCCAGATGGCATTTCTAAACACACCCTGGACCAGAAGGAAACCTGCTGCCTTGAAGGAAAGGACACAGCCATGCCAGCGTTCATCATCTGCTAAGCGAAGAGTCCTTCAGCCCTGAATAAGCCAGCAGTGATACTCAGGTACTAACTACGTCCATGATCTAGGTATGCCTCTGAGACTTCTTGACCTAAGGTATCAACATCAGCAGAGGAGGGAGAGTGAAACACCATGTGGATCCTTGGGGCCCCTGATTTCAGGACTTGACTTTTAGATGGCATTTCTGGACCTGCCCTAGGCCAGAGGGGAGCCCACTGCCTTGAAGTTTGAGTCACAAGCCAGGGAGCACTCACCACAAGCTGACATAAGAGACCTTGAGCCTTAAGAGAACATTGGTGCTAGTCTGGCAGTATACCTTGTGGCCAGGGGTAGTGGTGGCTACAGGGTGAGGTTCCTCTGCCTTTGGAAAGGGGAGGGAACAGTGGGAAGAGCTATGTCTTGTGTTTTGAGTGCCAGCTCAGCCACAATACAGTAAAATACAAAGTCCGTGTCTAAGAGTTTCAACTGTAGTCCCTGTCAACCAGACGGCACTCCTGGACCCACCTGGGACCTGGGGGACCTCACTGCCTTGAAGGGGAAGTCACAAGCCTGGCTGTCTTTCAAGTCAAGTCCTTGAAAGAACATAGGCAGTAACCAGGAAATAGTTACAGTGGGCCTTGGGTGAGACCCAGTGCTGTGCTGGCTTCCAGTCTGACCCAGTAAAGTTATAGTGATGGTGGTCACAAGGGTATTTGTGTATGTCCACACCAAGCTTTCAGTGGCTCAGAATAGAGAAAGAGACTGTATATTTGGGAGAAAGTAAGAAAATACAACAAGAGTCTCTGCCTGGTAATAGAATTCTCCTGGATCTAGTGTAAGACCATCAAGGCAGTACCTCTATGAGTCTTCCAGAACCACAGCATTACAGGGCTTAAGGGGTCCCACACCAAAGCAGATATAGCTTACATCATAACACTAACATGCTTTTAAATATCTGGAAAGCACTTCCAAGAAGGAAGGCTACAAATTAGCCCAGTCAGTGAAAACAACAATAAATACATAACCCTTAAATGCTCAGACACCAAAAAACATATAGTAGGATCAATGGCATTCAGGAAAACATGAAAACACCAAATGAACTATATATGGCACTAAAATGAACTAAATATGGCACTAGTGACTAAATCTTGGAGAAAGACGTGATATTTCAGACAGAGAATTCAAAATAGCTGTGTTGATGAAACTCAAAGAAATTCAAGATAACAAAGAAAATGAATTCAGAATTCTATCACATGCATTTAGCAGGTATTAAAATAATTAAAAATAATCAAACATAAATTATGCAGCTGAA
>NC_045445.1:66366848-66374248 GCF_002776525.5 Piliocolobus tephrosceles | reverse complement strand
TATGCAGCTGAAAATGCAATTGGCATAGTGAAGAATGTCTGGGTTATTTAGTAGCAGAAAGAAGCAGAAAATGAATAGTTAGCTTGAGGACAGACTATTTGAAAATACACAGTCAGAGGAGACTGATATTGTTTGGCCTTGTGTCCTCACCAAAATCTCATCTCAAATTGGAATCCCCCCAAGTGTTGAGGGAAGGGCCTGGTGGGAGGTGATTAGATATTGGGGGCAATTTTCCCATGCTATTCCTATGACAGTGAATAAGTTTTCATGAGATCTGATGGTTTTATAAGGAGCTGTCCTCCCTTTGCTTCCTACACATGCCCTCTCGGCTGCTGCCATGTAAGACGTGCCTGCCTCCCCCTCTGACATGATTGTAAGTTTATTGAGGTCTTCCCAGCTATTCAGAACTGTGAGTCCATTAAACCACTTTTCTTCATAAATTACCCAGTCTCTGGTAGTTCCTTATAGCAGTGTAAAAATGAGCTAAGAAAGTAAATTTGTGCTGCAGAGTGAGGTACTGTCATAAAGATACCCAAAAATGTGGACGTGGCTTTGGAACTGGGTAACAGGCAGAGGTTGGAACAGTTTGGAGGGCTCAGAAGAAGACTGGAAGATGTGTGAAAGTTTGGAACTTCCTAGAGACTTGAGTGGTTTTGACCAAAATGCTGACAGTGATGTGAGCAATGAAGTCCAGGCTGAAGTGGTCTCAGATGCGATGAAGAACGTATTGGGAACCGGTGTAAAGGTGACTCTTGTTATGCTTTAGCAAAGAGACAGGCAGCATTTTACCCATGCCTTAGAGATCTGTGGAACTTTGAACTTGAGAGAGATGTTCTGAAATTGGAACTTACGTTTAAAGGGGAAGCAGAGCATAAAAGTTTGGAAAATTTGCAGCCTGACTATGGAATAGGAAAAAAAAAAAAAAAAAAAAAAAAAAAACCTATTTGCTGGGGAGAAATCCAAGCTGGCTGCAAAAATTTACATAAGTAATGAGGATCCAAACATTAATCTCCAAGACAATGGGGAAAATGTCTCTAAGCATGTCAGAAGACTTTACAGTAGCCCCTCCCATGAAAGAACCAGAGGCATATGAGGAAAAAATTGTTTCATGGGCTGGATACAGTGTCTTGCTGCTTTGTGTAGCCTGACAACTTGGTGCCCTGGATTTAATCCATGGCTAAAATGGGCCAATGTACAGCTCAGGCCATTGCTTTAGAGGGTGTAAGCCCCAAGCCTTGGTGGCTTTTCAGTGGTGTTGGGCCTGCGGGTGCACAGAAGTCAAAAACTCAGGCTTACTAAACTCCGCCTAGATTTCAGAGGACGTATGGAAACACGTGGATGTTCAGGCAGAGGTCTGCTGCAGGGAGAAAGCCCTCATGGAGAACCTCTGTCAGGGCAGTGCAAAGGAAAAATGTGGGGTTGGAGCCCCCACACAGAGTCCCCATTGGGGCACTGGCTAGTGGATCTGTGAGAAGAGGGACACAGTCCTCCAGACAACAGAATGGTAGATCCACCAACAGGTTGCACCATGTACCTGGAAAAGCCACAGACATTCAACACCAGCTGTGAAAGCAGCCAGGACTAAGGGCTGTACCCTGCAAAGCCACAGGGGTGCAGCTGCTCAAGGATGTGGGAGCCCACCCTTTGCATCAACGTTCCCTGGATGTGATGCATCAACGTTCCCTGGATGTGAGACAGGGAGTCAAAGGAGATTGTTTTTGAGCTTTAAGGTTTAATGACTTCCCTGCTGGATTTCAGACTTGCATGGGGCCTGTAGCCCCTTTGTTCTGGCCAATTTCTTCCATTTGCAGGGGGAGTATTTATTCAATGCCTATACCTCTATTGTATCTTGGAAGTACATAAATTGTTTTTGATTTTACAGGATCCTAGATGGAAGGGACTTACCTTGACTCAGGTGAGACTTTAGACTTAGACTTTTCTGTTAACGCTGGAAATAGTTAAGAATTGGGGTACTGTTGGGAAGGCACAGTTAGTTTCAGACATGAGATTTGGATGGAGCCTGGGCAGAATAATATGGTTTGGCTTTGTGTCCCCACCAAAATCTCATCTTGATTAGTAATCCCCAAGTGTTGAGGGAGGGACCTGGTGGGAGGTGACTGGATTATGGGGCGGTTTTTTTCCATGCTGTTCTTGTGACAGTGAGTGAGGTCCCAGAAGATCTGATTGTTTTATAAGTGGCTCTTCCCCCTTTGCTTCTTACACATGTTCTCTGGCTTGCTGCAGTTTAAGAGGTGCCTGCTTCCCCTTTCACCATGCATGTAGGTTTTCTGAGGCCTCCTCAGCCATGCAGAATTGTGATTGAATTAAACCTCTTTTATTTGTAAATTACCCAATCTTGAGCAGTTCTTTACAGACATGTGAAAACAGACTAAAACAGAGACCAAATTAAAAACAAAAAACAAACAACAATAACAAAACAAACAATTGGCTGGGCGCGTTGGCTCACACCTGTAATCCCAGCACTTTGGGAGGCCGAGGCAGGTGGATCACGAGGTCAGGAGATGGAGACCATTCTGGCTAACACGGTGAAACCCCATCTCTACTAAAAATACAAAAAATTAGTTGGGCGTGGTAGTGGAGGCCTATAGTCCCAGCTACTCAGGAGGCTGAGGCAGGAGAATGGCGTGAACCCGGGAGGCGGAGCTTGCAGTAAGCCGAGATCGCACTGCACTCCAGCCTGGATGACAGAGTGAGACTCCATCTCAAACAAAACAAAACAAGCAAACAACAACAACAAAAAAGTAATCATGTACAAAAGATTTAGAGAATAAATTTAAAAGGGCAGATTTTAAAGTTATTCACCTTAAAGAAAAGGTAGAGGTAGAGATGGGGTAGAAAGTTTAATCAAAAAGATAATTACAGAGAAATTCTCAAACCTGGAGAAAACTTTCCAATATCCAAGTATAAGAAGGTTACAGAACACCAAGCATATAACACAAATAAGACTACCTCAAGGCATTTAAAAACCAGACTCCCAAAGGTCAAGTATGAAGAAAGTATCCTAAAAACAGCCAAAGAAACAAATAACATACAATGGAGCTCCAATATATCTGGCAGCAGATTTTTCCGTGGAAATTTTAAAGGCCAGGAGAGAGTAGCATGGCATATTTAAAGTGCTGAATAAAGAAACTTTTACCCTAGAATAGTATATCTGGTGAATATATCCTTCAAACATAAAAAAGAAATAAAGACATTCTCACACAAACAAAAGCTGAAGATTTCCCTTGGCACCAGACATGTCTACAAGAAATGCTAAAGGAAGTTACTTCAGGAAAACAAACAAACAAACAAAAAGCGAGATTAATGAGCAATAAATAATCACCTAAAGGTACAAACCTTACTGGTAACAGTAAGTACATAAAAAAACACAGAATATTATAACACTGTAACTGTGTTGTGTAAACAACTTTTATTCTAAATAGACTAAACGCTTAACTAATCAAAAATAATAGCTACAACTTCTCAAGACATAATCTGTACAATAAGATATAAATAGAAACAATAAGAAGTTAAAAAGTTGGGGGATGAAGTTAAGGTGGGTTTAAATTCATTTTCAGTTTGATTTATTCACGAAAACGGTGTGAAGCTGTTATCAGGTTAACATAATGTTATAAAGATAATATTTACAAGTCTCATGGTAACCTCAAACCAAAAAAACATACAATAGATTCATAAAAAAATAAAAACAAGAATCTATCACCAGAGAAAATAATCTTCACTTGAGGAAGACAAGAAGGAAAGGAAAAAAAAAAAAAAGAGAGAGAGAGAGAAGATCACAAAACAACCAGGAAACTAATAACAAAATAGCAGGAGTAAGTCTTTACTTATCAATAATAACATTGAATGTAAATGGACTAAACTATCCAATCAAAAGACATAGACTGAATGAATGGATGAAAAAATGGTGCATTGATCTTTTGCCTATAAGAAACTTATTTCACTTATAAAGACACACATGGACTGAAAATAAAGGGATAGAGAAGAATATCCCATGCCAATGGAAACCAAAAAAGAGCAGGAGTTGCTATACTTATATCAGACAAAATAGAATTAAAGACAGAAACTATAAGAAGAAAAAAAGAAAGTCACTACATAATGATAAAATGATCAATTTAGAAAAAAGACACATAATAGCAATTTTAAATATATATGCATCCAAAATGGTAGCACCCAGATTTATAAAGGAAATATTATTAGAGCTTAAGAAAGAGATAAGCCTCAACATAATAATAGCTAAAAACTTCAACACCCAATGTTCAGCATTGGACAGATTTTCCAGACAGAATGTCAACAAAGAAACATTAAACTTAATCTGCGCTATAAACCGAATGGATCTAATGCATATTTAGACACAATTTCATCCAAGAGCTGCAGAACGCACATTCTTTTTTTTATCACATGGATTATTCTCAAGGATAGACTATATGTTAGGTCACAAAATAAGTCTTCACACGTTGAAAATTTTAAACAATACAAAGGATCTTCTCTGAAAATAATGCATTAAAAGTAGAATTTAATAACAAGAGGAGTTTTGATAATTACACAAGCACATGGAAATTAAACAATATGCTCCAGAATGACCAGTGAGTTAATGAGGAAATTTATAAGGAAACTAAAACAGAAATAGACAAAAATTATAGTGGAAACACAGCATATTAAAACCTCTAGGATACAGAAAAAGGAAACTTTCAGAGGAAAGTTTATAGCTTTAACTGTCTACATAAAAAAGAGGAAAGACTTCACATAAACAATCTAAAGATGCATCTTGAAGAACTAGGAAAGAAAAGAAGACCAAGTCCAAAATTATTAGAAAAAAATAATAAAGATGACATTAGAGATAAAATTGAAATGAAGAAAATAATACAAAAGATCAATGAAACAACAAGAAGATTTTTTGGAAAGTTAAACACAATTGACAAACTTTTAGCCAGACTAAGAAAAATAGAGAAGATCCAAATAAATAAAATCAAAAATAAAAACTACATATTACAACTGATACTGCAGAAATTCAAAGGATCATTAATGGCTGCTATGGGACAGTAACTGCCAATAAATTGGAAAATACAGAAGAAATGGTCAAATTCCTAGACAGATACAACCTACCAGGATTTAACCAGGAAAAAATTCAAAACCTGAGCCGGCCAATAACAAATAATATGATTGAAGCAATCAGACAAGAGAAAAAAATAAGACATCCAAACTGGTAAAGAGGAAGTCAAACTGTCACTGTTTGCTGACGATATAATCATTCACCTCAACTCTGAAACCCTAAAGACTCCTCCAGAAAGCTCCTAAAAATCATAAAATAATTCAACAAAGTTTCCAGATACAAGATTAATGTACACAAATCAGTACCTCTTCTAACACCAACAGTGACCAAGCAGAGAATCAAATCAATAACTCAACCCCTTTTACAATAGCTGCAAAAAAATAATAATAATAAAATAAACTTAGGAATATGCCTAACCAAAAGACCTCTACAAGGAAAACTACAAAACACTTCTGAAAGAAATCATAGATGACACAAACAAATCAAAACATATCCCATGCTCACAGATGGGTAGAATCAATATTGCGAAAATGACCATACTGCCAAAAGCAATCTACAAATTCAATACAATCCCCATCAAAATACCACCGTCATTCTTTACAGAATTAGAGAAAACAATTTGAAAGTTCATAGGGAACCAAAGAAGAGTCTGCATAGCCAAAGCAAGGCTAAGCATAAATAAATAAATAAATATAAAAATAAATAAATACATAAAAATAAAAATCTTATGTCATCACACTACCTGATTTCAAACTATACTATAAGGCCATAGTCACCAAAACAACATGATACTGGTATAAAAATAGACACATAGACCAATGAACCAGAAGAGAGAATCCAGAAATAAATCAAAATATTTACAGCCAACGGATCTTCCACAAAGCAAACAAAAATGTAAAGTGGTGAAGGGACACCCTTTTCAACAAATGTTGCTGGGATAATTGGCTAGCCACTATGGAAAACAGTGTGGAGATTCCTTAAAGAACTAAAAGAAGAACTACAATTTTATCTAGCAATTCCACTACTTGGTATCTACCAAGAGGAAAAGACGTTATTATTCAAAAAAGATACTTGCACATGCATGTTTATAGCAGCACTGTTTGCAATTGCAAAATTATGGAATGAACCCAAATGCCCATCAATCAACAAGTGGATAAAGAAACTCTTATTTTTATATATACACACACACACACACACATATATATATATATATATATATATATATATATATATATATATAAATATAAAAAAATGTAACTGTTATATATATAGGAGCTAAAAATTAAATCAGTGGAACTCATGGACATAGAGAGTAAAAGAATGGTTACCAGAGGCTGGGAAGGATAGTGGGAGATCCGGGGGAGGTACAGATGGTTAGTGGGTACAAAAAAATAGAGAGAATGAATAACAACTATTATCTGATAGCATAATAGGGTGACTATAGTTCATAACTTAATTGTATATTTTAAAATAACTTAAAGAATGTATTTGGAGTATTTGCAACTCAAAGGATAAATGCTTGAGAGGATGGACACTCCATTCTCTAAGATGTGCTTATTTCACATTGCATGCCTGTAACAAAACTTCTCATGTACACAAAATATGTGCAACTACTGTGTATCCACAACAATTAAAAATAAATAAATATTAGAACATGATAATATTCAGTTTTGACTTTGATAATGTGGCTAGCTCTCTGGTGGTCTGTAGTATATTTGACAGGTGTTTGTGGAGGATGGACTTGAAACAAAAAACAGAAATCAATACATTCACATTCTTAAGTTTTACAAAATGCAAATAAAGAAATAAGAATACAATGATCATATTTTGACCGAATTTAATTCAAATATTATCAATCAATAATGAAACATTTACTAAAAGTTTTATATTAAGTATTTCATTTTTATTTATGAACATATTAATTTATATTTATATAATTGCCTGACCAAAGTAGTTGTGAGCTTTGAAATCTGAACACAATATGATTATTCCCAAATACAAACTTCAGACAAATACCAATTTTTGCATCCTAGGTACCAGATGTCTTCATATATAGGTAAACCTCAGTATGAGAATATCTTTTTTTTTTTTTTATTATTATACTTTAAGTTCTAGGGTACATGTGCATAACGTGCAGGTTTGTTACATATGTATATATGTGCCATGTTGGTGTGCTGCACCCACCAACTCGTCAGCACCCATCAATTCATCATTTATATCAGGTATAACTCCCCAATGCAATCCCTCCCCCCTCCCCCCTCCCCATGATAGGCCCCATTGTGTGATGTTCCCCTTCCCGAGTCCAAGTGAGCTCATAGGTGGGAACTGA
>NC_045445.1:66342370-66361848 GCF_002776525.5 Piliocolobus tephrosceles | reverse complement strand
TAGTCCTGAGTTCTAGTTTGATTGCACTGTGGTCTGAGAGACAGTTTATTATAATTTCTGTTCTTTTATATTTGCTGAGGAGTGCTTTACTTCCAATTATGTGGTCAATTTTGGAATAAGTGCGATGTGGTGCTGAGAAGAATGTATATTCTGTTGATTTGGGGTGGAGAGTTCTATAGATGTCTATTAGGTCTGCTTGGTGCAGAGATGAGTTCAATTCCTGGATATCCTTGTTAACTTTCTGTCTCGTTGATCTGTCTAATGTGGACAGTGGAGTGTTGAAGTCTCCCATTATTATTGTATGGGAGTCTAAGTCTCTTTGTAACTCTCTAAGGACTTGCTTTATGAATCTGGGTGCTCCTGTATTGGGTGCATGTATATTTAGGATAGTTAGCTCTTCCTGTTGAATTGATCCCTTTACCATTATGTAATGGCCTTCTTTGTCTCTTTTGATCTTTGATGGTTTAAAGTCTGTTTTATCAGAGACTAGGATTGCAACCCCTGCTTTTTTTTGTTCTCCATTTGCTTGGTAGATCTTCCTCCATCCCTTTATTTTAAGCCTATGTATGTCTCTGCATGTGAGATGGGTCTCCTGAAGACAGCAGACTGATGGGTCTTGACTCTTTATCCAGTTTGCCAGTCTGTGTCTTTTAATTGGAGCATTTAGTCCATTTACATTTAAGGTTAATATTGTTATGTGTGAACTTGATCCTGCCATTATGATATTAACTGGTTATTTTGCTCATTAGTAGATGCAGTTTCTTCCTAGCCTCGATGGTCTTTACATTTTAGCATGTTTTTGCAATGGCTGGTATCGGTTTTTCCTCTCCATGTTTAGGGCTTCCTTCAGGGTCTCTTGTAAGGCAGGCCTGGTGGTGACAAAATCTCTAAGCATTTGCTTATCTGTAAAGGATTTTATTTCTCCTTCACTTATGAAACTTAGTTTGGCTGGATATGAAATTCTGGGTTTAAAATTCTTTTCTTTAAGAATGTTGAATATTGGCCCCCACTCTCTTCTGGCTTGTAGAGTTTCTGCCGAGAGAGCTGCTGTTAGTCTGATGGGCTTCCCTTTGTGGGTAACCTGACCTTTCTTTCTGGCTGCCCTTAAGATTTTTTCCTTCATTTCAACTTTGGTGAATCTGGCAATTATGTGTCTTGGAGTTGCTCTTCTTGAGGAGTATCTTTGTGGCGTTCTCTGTATTTCCTGAATTTGAATGTTGGCCTGCCCTACTAGGTTGGGGAAGTTCTCCTGGATGATATCCTGAAGAGTGTTTTCCAACTTGGTTCCATTTTCCCCCTCACTTTCAGGCACCCCAATCAGATGTAGATTAGGTCTTTTTACATAATCCCATACTTCTTGCAGGCTTTGTTCTTTTCTTTTTCTTCTTTTTTCTTTTGGTTTCTCTTCTCGCTTCATTTCATTCATTTGATCCTCAATCGCTGATACTCTTTCTTCCAGTTGATCGAGTTGGTTACTGAAGCTTGTGGATTTGTCACATATTTCTCGTGTCATGGTTTTCATCTCTGTCATTTCGTTTATGACCTTCTCTGCATTAATTAGTCTAGTTGTCAATTCTTCCACTCTTTTTTCAAGATTTGTAGTTTCTTTGTGCTGGGTACGTAATTCCTCCTTTAGCTCTGAGAAGTTTGATGGACTGAAGCCTTCTTCTCTCATCTCGTCAAAGTCATTCTCTGACCAGCTTTGATCCGTTGCTGGCGATGGGCTGCGCTCCTTTGCAGGGGGAGATGCACTCTTATTTTTTGAATTTCCAGCTTTTCTGCCCTGCTTTTTCCCCATCTTTGTGGTTTTATCTGCCTCTGGTCTTTGATGATAGTGACGTACTGATGGGGTTTTCGTATGGGTGTCCTTCCTGTTTGATAGTTTTCCTTCTAACAGTCAGGACCCTCAGCTGTAGGTCTGTTAGAGATTGCTTGAGGTCCACTCCAGACCCTGTTTGCCCGGGTATCAGCAGCAGAGGTTGCAGAAGATAGAATATTGCTGAACAGTGAGTGTACCTGTCTGATTCTTAATTTGGAAGCTTCCTCTCAGGGGTGTACTCCACCCTGTGAGGTGTGGGGTGTCAGACTGCCCCTAGTGGGGGATGTCTCCCAGTTAGGCTACTCAAGGGTCAGGGACCCACTTGAGCAGGCAGTCTGTCCCTTCTCAGATCTCAACTTCCGTGTTGGGAGATCCACTGCTCTCTTCAAAGCTCTCAGATAGAGTTGTTTGCGTCTGCAAAGGTTTCTGCTGCTTTTTTTGTTGTTGTTGTTGTTTAGCTGTGCCCTGTCCCCAGAGGTGGAGTCTACACAGGCAGGCAGTTTTCCTTGAGCTGCTGTGAGCTCCACCCAGTTCGAGCTTCCCAGCGGCTTTGTTTACCTACTTAAGCCTCAGCAATGGCGGATGCCCCTCCCCCAGCCTCGCTGCTGCCTTGCGGTTAGATCGCAGACTGCTGTGTTAGCAATGAGGGAGGCTCCGTGGGCGTGGAACCCTCCCGCCCAGGTGTGGGATATATTCTCCTGGTGTGCCCATTTGCTTAAAGTGCAGTATTGGGGTGGGAGTTACCCAATTTTCCAGGTGCTGTGTGTCTCAGTTCCCCTGGCTAGGAAACGGGATTCCCTTCCCCCTTGCGCTTCCCAGGTGAGGCGATGCCTCGCCCTGCTTCAGCTCTCGCTGGTCGGGTTGCAGCCGCTGACCAGCACCGATTGTCTGGCACTCCCTAGTGAGATGACCCCAGTACCTCGGTGGAAAATGCAGAAATCACCAGTCTTCTGTGTCGCTCGCATTGGGAGTTGGAGACTGGAGCTGTTCCTATTCGGCCATCTTGCTCCGCCCCCCCAGCTTATTCTTCTTTAATAACTGAGATTGTGTTCCCAGTGAATAGAAATTCTTTTGCTGCTATGGCAAATAGAAGACAGTTTTCTTCTTGTCTTTTGATTTTCTTTATTCTGCTTGCTCCAATTATAGAGAATAATTGACAATTTTTCAGGATAGCAGCAACGTCTGACTGTGGTTTATGGTTTGTTCTCTTTAGAAGAATCATTATTTTCTATGTCAGTTTGTAATCAATCTGCTCAAAATACCAGACATAATCTCTTTTATGAAATGAGTGGGAATGAAACAGTACTCTGATTAGATGTCTCATATGCTAAAAGAACAAATCAATTACTTGATATTAACAATGTAATTAATCTTTACGTCACGCTTACCAACCTAAAATGTTTATTGTTTTCTTTTTTTTTGCTTCAATCTTCTATTTCTGTTTTATTTATATTCACATTTCCCAAAGCACCAGTTTTAAAAATAAATTAACGGGAATACTCAGTATTTTAAAATGTGATAGATATGGTTTTAAGAGTTATTTTGAAATGTGACAGATACCGTTTTAAAAGTTACTGTGAAAATATTTGTTAGGTACATGAATATAAATTTGAATTAGGAAGGGATCACAGTCCTCTTTCTTTATCCCAATAGACACTTTGTGCCATAAGGGAGCATTCCCTCTGGGCATGTGGAGCCATCCCTTCTATTGGTCATTAGGAATTGTCTCAAGGACTCAAATTGAAACTTGAATTGATTCAAGTTTCAATTTGAATCAATTATATAGGGCCTCTAAAAGCCTAGGAAATCCACAAATGTCTTGGAAATTCCCCATCTTGTCTAAGAAATCACTTAAAGATGATGAGCCACTTTGGGCCTTACTGTTTCTTGGTTTTCTACATAAAAGCTATTTATGGCCCCGTGTCTACCGCAAGTAAAATGTGTTTTCATTCTAGGGCATTTTGCTATCACACCCTATCTAAACAGGCACAATAAGTTGCATTCTAGAATCAGAATAACTGAGTTCAAATGCCAGTTCTGCCATTTATTTGCTGTTGTGACCTGAGTGATCTATTTAACCTCTTTAAGCCTCAGTTTCTCTCCTTTGTAAAATGAGGACAGTACATGCACCTATGTTATATGACTGTGTGGAAGAATAACTGAGGGAATAAATGCAAAGGTTTTGGAAAAGTGGCTCACATATATATGTTCAATAAATATTAACATTATTATTTCATATTTTTGAATAATTTTATCACACCTCCATCATCTTATATGGTAATGTATTATTACATGTATATTTAATTAAGCATAGTTGCTTAGAGGTGATTAAAACTACGTCTTAAGTTGCAGTGAGCTGAGATCACGCCACTGCACTCCAGCCTGGGAGACAGAGCGAGACTCCATCTCAAAAAACAAACAAACAAACAAACAAACAAACAAACAAACAAACTGCCTTCTAATTAGTTAGTCAATGTTTATTGACTCAGTTAACTATTTCATAAGAGCTATAAATCATTTTTTATCCTTTCATTTAACTTCTCATTTGCAGAGATTTCCACATGTCTCCATAATCCAGTCAATTAGAAACATCCTTCCCTCATTTCCTAAAGTGGATTTCTGGAATAGTAAAGTTTAGAAACTAACATTTTCTAGTAATCCAAGGAGTGGATAGAGAAATTTGATAATCCATTTGATACATCATTGTCTTACTTCGATTGTGGTAAAAACAAAAACAAACTGAGAAAATATTTTAAAATAGGGTAATAAAAACTTTCAAGTCTTTGTTGGATATTATAGAAGCACATTGTGAAGCATGATTGCAATGCATGCTGTGGAACGGTAGTAGGTAAACATCTCTGAAGGGACAAAGAGTATATATTTCAGGATTTACAACTGATAAGGTCTCTGTTACAAGCACTTAACTTTGAGTTTTTATTGAAAGCAGCCATGGATAACACATACACAAGTAAGTGTGACAGGGTCCCAATAAAACCACATTCATGGACATTGAATTTTGAGTTGTACAATTGTTTATTTACCTCTTTTTATTTTAACCATATAAAAATGTGAAGTCCATTATTAGCCCACAAACCCTACACAATTGATGAGTGACTGGATTTGGCCCACTAGCCGTAGTTTATCAATACCTGCTCTGGAAGAATTTTGTGAGAACTGAAGGCAATGTTTTCTACAACAGAAAACCTTGAAAATCCTGTTATGTTGACAGCCTTAGTTGTGAGTCTTTGAGCTTTGTATCTTCCCGTTGGCTCAGTCTTGCTTACTTTACAGCAGTGTTTTGATTTGACACTCTGGATTCAATTTTATATATCAAGATGCTTCCACTATTGTTAAAGAAGGTAAAATCATTCTGACTGCAAGATTTTTGCACTTATACAACACAGTAAATAAAAACCAAGAAAGTGTACTGCTGCAAATTCTTCTCATATTTAGAGAACCACCACACTTAAAAGTAAAAATTCCCCAAAACAACTACTCTATTAATGAATTCAATAAACATTTAGAATGCATAATACATGCAAGACACCTTGACAGAGAAAGATGTATAAAACAACTGCTTTTAAGTGGCTTACACTCTAGTATATAACATAAAATTTGTATACGAATAACTGTAATCTAAGATGGAAGATAATAAGTGCTACAACAGTAATATATCCAATAAGCCATAGATGATGGTAGATTTTGTATACAGTGGTATAATAATACTATATCCAATAAGTTATAGATAATGTATTCTGTAAATTATAAAAAACAATTTCTTATAAAAACTGTACCCTTAGTCTCAATGTGTAAACTACTGATGAATGGTGTGTTTATATGTGTGAGACATATTTTCCTTTGGGCAATAATTAAGTAACTAGTAATTTCATAAGTAGCTAGTTGTTCCTCTGTATATATAGGAGAAATGTTTATGCTAAGATAAGGTCCAAATAGCTAAAGGAGTTTTGGCAACCAGCATTTGGTTTTAAAGCCTGTGACGATAATGCTTCTATCTTTCCTTAAAACTCATTGTTGTATCTTTTAAGTAGGCAGAGTGTAATTTAAGGAGTACTAGAAAAATACCTCATGGTTCAAATATTCTACCCTTATCCGTGTAGCTATTTTCCACATTTATTTTTGGAGATTACTTCCTCTTTTGCAAGGCAATAATTGTTCTTTGTTAAGACACAAATAGCTGTAGCCTCTCTGCTACTGCTTTCAATAAGAATGTTTTCATTTGAAGGCTGCTGATACAATTTTTCATATGTTGTCAGTTGATTGTTTTTTATAATGGCAAGAACACTTAATATGAGATCTACCCTTTTAAGAAATTTTTAAGTGCACAATATAGCCTTTTGTCAACTTTAGGCACGATGTTGTCTAGCAGATCTCTGTAACTTATTATTCTTATATAACTGAGATTTTATACCCAATTAATAGCAATTCTCCATTGTCCCCACTCCCACTTCCTGGCAACCAGCAATCTACTCCCCGTTTCTATGAGTATGACTATTTTAAATACCTTATATAAGTGGAATCATGTAGCATATCTTGCTGTGACTGGCCAATTTCACTTAACATAATGCACTCTAGGTGTATTCATGCTTTTGTCATATATAACAAGATATATTTCATTTTTAATTCTTAACAAAATTTTTATATGTGTAAACTAGAGTCTCTTTATTCAATTGTATGTGATTATTTAGATTGTTGCCATATTTGTAAATTATGCTACAATAAATATGTAAGTGCTGATATTCCTTTAAAATCCTGATTTCACTAGATATCCATATACAGAAGAATGAAACTAGCCTACTATCTATCACCATATATAAAAATAAAATCAAAATGGATTACAGACCAAAACGTAAAACCTGAAATTATGAAACTGCTAGAAAAAAAAAGTAGGGAAACTGATTCAGGACATTGGTCTTGGCAAAAATGAATAAGACCTTGGAGCTAGATGGCTGAACAGAATCTCCAATGATGGTCTCACCTCCCCTGCAGGAACACCAAGTTAAACAACTCTTCACACAAGAAAGCACCTTAGTACGAACCAAAACCAGGTGAGTTACCACAGCACCTGGTTTTCACTTCATATCAAGAAAGGAGCCACTGAAGAGGGCAGGAGAGACAGTCTTAAATTGTCTATACTACCCACCCCTGTTGCTCCGCGCTGCCACATTGGGGCAAGGATAATCTACGTGCTTGGGTGGGGGAAAGCAAAGGTAGGACTTCACATTGGAACACAGTGCTGACCTGTCACAGCAAAAATCAACACAAGGCAGAATTTACACTGGGTCCATAGAGGGAGCACTTGTGCTTAAACCAGTGATTAGACTGGAACTTGAGTTACGGCTAGCCCCAGCATTGCAGGCTAAAGTGCTGTGGGATCCTAGATAAATTTGAAAAGCAGTCTAAGTCACAAAGACTGTAGTTCCTGGGCAAGTCCTGCTGCTTTTCTGGGCTCACAGCCAGTGGACTTGGGTGGATGCAACCCAGTGAGATCTGGAGCAGCCAAAGGAGTGCTTGTGTCACCCCTCCTGCAACTTCAGGCAGTGCTGCTTGCAGCTGTGGGAGAGACTCCTTATGCTTGAGGTAGGGAAAGAGAAAAGTAGAGAACTTTATCTTGCAATCTGGAGACCAGTTGAGCTACAGTAAAATAAATCACCAAGCAGAGCCCTAAATACCCCATTCCAGGCCCCACCTCCCAGACAGCATTTCTAGATCCACCCTGGGCATCAAGAAAACCTGCTGCTCCAAGGGGAAGGAGCCAGTCCTGGCAGGTTTTATCACTTGCTGACTAAAGAACCCTTCAGCCTTGAATAAACATCAATGATGGCTAGGTAGTAATCACCATAGGACTTGGATGAGACCCAGTGCCATATTGGTTTCAGTTGTGACCTAGCACATTCTCAGCTGTGGTGGCCCTTGGAAGATATGTCTGCTTGAGGAAAGGAGAGGGAAGAAAAAAGGGACTTTTGCTTTCACCTTGAGTACCAGCTCAGCCACAGTGTGACCTAGCACATTTCCAGCTGTAGTAGCCACTGGGAGAGATTTCTTGTTGAGAAAAAGAGAGGGAAGAATAAAAACGACTTTGGCTTTTCACTTGGGTACCAGCTCAGTACAGTAAAATAAATCAACAAGCAAACTCTTAAGATCACCAGTTCCAGGCCTTGACTCCTTGATGGCATTTATAGACCAAATGTGGGCCAGAAGGGAACCTGCTCCCCTGAAGGGAAAGATCCAGGCCTGGCAGGAGTCACTACCTGCTGACTAAAAAGCCCTTGGGCCTTGAATAGACACCAGGGAATGCCAGGTAGTAGTATCCATGGGACAGGGACAGTGGTGATCATGTGGTGAGACTCCTACTTGAGAAGAGTAAAAAAAAAAAAAAAAATGTCTTTCAAATTGGGTACCAGTTCAGCCACAGTAAAACAAAGTACACAGTATATTCCTAAAGTTCCTGATTCCATGCCCCAGCTCCCACGTGCCATCTCTAGACACACCCTGGGACAGAAGTGACTCTACTGCCCTGAAGGGAAAGACACATGCCTGGCAATAGTCACCACCTGCTGGCTAGAAAGCCCTTGGGTCCTGAATAAACATTAGCAGTAGACAGGCACTAGTTATCACAATCCTTGGGTGAAACCAAATAGTGTGCTGGCTTCAGTTGTGAACCAACATAGTTCCAGTGGTGAATGCCATGAGAGTGCTTGTATTACACCCTCCTCAATTCCAGGCAGCTCAGCACAGAGAAAGAGGCTCAATTTGCTTGGGAAAAAGTAAGGAAAGAGAACAAGTGACTTTGCCTGGTAATCCAGGCAATTATCCCTGATTTTAACCAAGACCCCCAAGTAGGTACCTCTATGAGTCTGCAAGTCACAGTTACTGAGCATGGGATGTTCCTAATACAGGTATGGCTGCAGTGAACAAAGTCTTAGATTACAATGCTCAATTCCCTTTGAATAACTGAAAAAAAATTCTTCTCAAGAAGGACAAGAGCACACAAGCCCAAATTGTGAAGATTAGAATAAATACCTAATTTTCAATGCCCAGACATTGAAAAACATTTAAAAGAAGGATCAAGACCATCCAGGAATACATGACCTCATCAAAAATAAAAACAAAAACTAAATAAGATAGCAGTGATCAATCCAGGGGTGAAAGAGATGTGTGACCTTTTAGAGAGATAATTCAAAATAACTGTTTGAAATGGTCAATGAAATTCAAGATTACACAGAGAAGAAATTCAGAGTGATACCAGATAAATTTAACAAAGTAAGTTAAATAATTAAAAATCAAGTAGAAATTCCAGAGCTGAAAAATTCAATTGATAAACTGAAGAATGCATCAGAGTCTCTCAACAGTAGAATTGATCAAGCAGAAGAAAGAACGAGTGAGCTTGAAGACAGGCTACTTGAAAATACACAGTCAAAGGAGACCAAAAAAATGGAATGAAGCACACCTACAAGGGCAAATGTAAGTTACTGGCCTTAAAAAGGAGGCAGAGAGATAAGAGTAGAAAGTTTATTCGAAGAGCTAATAGTAGATAACTTTCCAAACCAGAGAAAGATACTAGTATTCAAGTACAAGGAGATTATAGAACACCAAGCAGATCTAACCAAAATAAGATTACCCGAAGACATTTAAGAATCAAACTCCCAAAGGTCATGGAAAGAGAAAGGATGCTCAAAGCAGCAAGGAAAAACATACAAATAACACATGAGGGATTCTTAATATGTCTGGCAGCTGACTTTCCTAGACAAACAAAAGCATAGACAGACTTTCTTAGACAAACTAAAGCTGAAGGAGTTCATCAGCATCAGACCTGCCCTGAAAGATCTGATGTTGATGAATTCCTCCTCTAAAAGGACAGAACTCAACCTGTTAAAAGTTCTGCAGTACAAAAGAAAAGGACATTCATGAGCAACACGTATTCATCCAGGGATACAAAAGTCAGTGGTAGTAGTAAGTACACTGACAAATACAGAATAGTATAACACTGTAATTGTGGTGTGTAAACTACTCATCTTGAGTATGAAGATGAAAAGACAAACCTATCAATAATAACTGCAACAACATTTTAAGATATAGGTAATATGATAATATGTAAATTGAAATGAAACAAGTTAAAAAGCGGGGGTGGGGGGAGTGTGATGAAGTTGAAGTGTAAAATTTTTATTAGTTTTTTCCTTGCTTATTTTTTAGTTTCTTTATTTTTCAATTAGAGTTAAATTACCATCAGTTTAAAATAATAGGATATAAGATGTTATTTGCAAACGTAATAGTAACTTCAGGAAAAAATAAATAAACCTAAAGATTCACATTTAGACCAAAGACATAAACAGGTTGAAAGTGAAAGAATGTAAAAATATATTTAATGAAAATAGTAGCCAAAAGAGAGCTGGTGTAGTTATATTAATATCAGAAAAAATAGACCTTAAAGCAAAAATGGATTTAAGAGACAAAGAAAGAGAGTAAATATTGATAAAGGACTAAACCATCAAAAAGCATACATAGCCAACAACACAGCAACAAATCATATGAAGCAAAAATAAATAGAATTGTAGGGCAGGATAGACAGTTCAATAATAATACTTGGAGACTTCAATATCAGCTTTCAATAATAGAACAATCATACAGAAGAAATGTAAAGAAATAAAGAAGTTGAACAGCACTATAATCTGACAAGACCTAACGGACATACGTAGAAATCTCCTTCCAACAACAGGAGATTACACATTCTTCTTAAGTGCACATGGAATATTCTCCAGGGAAAACCATATATTAGACCAATAAAGAAGGTCCAAATAAATTGTAAAAGTATGTAAATACAAAAAGTTTCTTCTCTGACCGTATAGGAATGAAAGTAGACATCAAGAAAAGAAAGAAAATTGAAAAATTCACAAATATTTAGATATTAAAGAGTTCACATTTAAACAAGTAATGGGTCAACAAAGAAACCACAAGGAAAATTAGAAAATATTTCAAGCTGAATGTAAAAACCACACATAATAAACTTACGGGGTGCAGTGAAAACAGTGATTAGATGGGATTTTATATCCATAAACACCTACATGAAAAAGAATAAAATTTTACATTATAACCTATTTTTACATCTTAAGGTAATAAAAAAGGAGCAAAAAGAGCACAAATCATGCAGAAAAAGACAATTATAAGAATTACAGTGAAGATTAAAAATAGAGTAGAAAAATAATAGAATCAATTGAACTAAAATTTATTTCTTTAAAAAACCTAGTAAAATTGGCAAACCTTTAGCTAGCTTGACCAAGTTAACACGAGAGGCCTCACTAAAATCAGAAATGAATTGGGGGTCGGGTGTGGTGGCTCATGTCTGTAATCCCAGCATTTTGGGAGACTGAGGCAGGTGGATTGCTTGAGACCAGGAATTTGAGACCAGCCTGACCAACATGGTGAAATGCTGTCTCTACTAAAAATACAAAACGTATCTGGGTTTGGTGGCACATGCCTGTAATCCCAGCTACTCAACTCAGGAGGCTGAGGAATGAGAATTGTTTGAACTCTGGAGGTGGAGGTTGCAGCGAGCAGAGATTGTGCCAAAAAAAAGAAAAAAAAAAAAAAAAAAAAAAAGAAATGAATTAGGGAACACTAACTATTACTGATCTTACAGATACAAAAAGAATTATAAGAGTTGATTATAAACAGTTGTTTACCAACAAATTAGGTATCCTAGATGAGATGGACAAATTTTTAAAGGCACACAAAATAACACACTGTGTCTAGAAAAAAATAGAAAATCTGAAATGGCTTATGACAATTAAAGACAAATTATTAATCAGAAACCTCCCAACTGAAGGGAACAACACACACCAGGGCGTGTTGTGGGGTGGGGGGCAAGGGGAGGCAACTTAGAGGGCAGGTCAATAGGTGCAGCAATCCACCATGGCACACATATACCTATGTAACAAACCTGCACGTTCTGCACGTGTATCCCAGAACTTAAAGTAAATTAAAGTGAAATAAAATAAACCCTTTCAACAATAAAAGCCAGGACCGTTTTGCTTCACTGGTAAATTCTATCAAACATTTAAAAATAATACAACATCAATCATTCTCAAACTGTTCCAAAAAATGGAAGAGGGGGGAGGACTTCACAGCGGGTTCTAAAAGTCAGCATTATTATGTTAACAGACAAAGACTTCACAATAAAAGAAAACATAAAAATCATCCCTCATGAAAATAGATACAAAAATCATTGAAAAAAATGCAAATGTTCCTAAAAAAATGGAGTTATGTCATGAAAAACTCATCATAAGCTGAAAATATCATTAGTTGAAAATGCAAATAATTCACCTGCTGAAAATCATAGCTTAGCCTAATCCACCTTAAATGTGCTCAGAACATTTACATTCGCCTAAAGTTGGGCAAAATCATCTCACATTAAACCTATTTCATAATAAAGTGAAGAATATCTCATGTAATTTATTGAATAATGTACCAAAAGTGACAAATAAAATAGTTTTATGGGTACTTGAAGTACAGTTTCCACTGAATATGTATCACTGTTGTACCATCATAAAGTTGAAAAAGCGTAAGTCAGACCATTTTAAGTAAGGGAGCGTCTGTACTAGCAAACCAAATCTAGCATCATAGTAAAAGGATTTTACACCGCCACCAAGTAGAATTTATTCTGGTAAAGTTGGGTCAATGTTAAAAAAGTAATCAATGTAATAAGCCATATTAATATAATGAAGAAAAAAGAACATTACAATCTCTATGCAGAAACAGCATTTGGCATGAGAACACATGGACACATAGAGGAGAACAACACACGATGAGGCATTTTGGAGGGTGGAGGGTGGGAAGAGGGAGAGGATCAAGAAAATAACTCATAAGTAGTAGGCTTAATACCTGGGTGATGAAATAGTCTGTACAATAAACCCCCATGACACATGTTTACCTATGTAACAAACCTGCACTTATACCCCTGAACTTAAAATAGAAGTTAAAAAAAGGCATTTGTCAAAATTTAGCACCCTTTCATGATTAAAATAATGAACTAAGGATTAGAGGGGATCTTCCTCAGCCTGGCAAAGGATATTTATGAAAAATGGGCAGCTAACATCATACATCATAACATTATAGGTGACAGAAACTTCGATGAGATATTACCTCATGCTCATTATGATGGATACTGTAACAAAACAAAACATAACAAGCAAATAAAAAATAGAAAGTGACAAATATTAATTGGAATGTGGGGAAATTGGAACCCTTGTACATTTCTGGTGAGTTTACAATGTATACAACGCAATGTATTTTGTGGAAAACAATGTGGCAGTTTCTCAGAAAAATTAACACAGAATGATGGCATGATCTAGCAATTATAATTCTGGGTATATGCCCAAAGAAGTGAAAGCAGGGACAAGTAGATGTTTGTGCAACAGTGTTATTCACAATAGTCAACAGGTAGAAATAACCCAAATATCCATCAACTGATTAATGAATAAACAATTTATATATACACACAGTGAAACACTATTCAACCTTAAAAAGAATGGAAATCATGTCCTTTGCAGCAACATAGATGCAGTTGGAAGTTGTTATTCTAAGTGAATTAATGCAGAAACAGAAAATTAAATACCTCATGTTCTCACTTCTAAGTGGGAGCTAAACATTGAGTACATACGAACATAAATATGGGAGAAATGGACACTGGGGCTTCTGGAGGGGGAAGGGAGGGAGGGGAGTAAAAGCTGAAAGACTGCTTAATGGGTGTTGTGCTCGCTGTCTGGGTGATGGGATCATCCATACCCCAAAACTCAGCATCACGTAGTGTTCCCATGAGACAGACCTGCACATTTACTCCCTAATCTAAAATAAAAGTTGAAATTATTTTTTAAAAATCACTCTGGTAATTTTTCAAAAACTGAAACTCTAATACATGTTACAACATGGATGAATTTTGAAGAAATTATGATAAGTTAAATAAACCATACAAAAAAGGAAAATTTTGTATGATTCCGTTTACATGGTATACCTAGAGAAGTCAAATTAATACAGGCAGAAAATATAATAGTGATTATCTGGAGCTAAGAAGGGGAGAAAAATGGGGCTTTATTGTTATTATAATAAAAAATGCATTTCTAAAAGAAATTCAAGCAGAGGTAGATTAATGAAAAGATATCCTGTGTTCCTGGATTGGAAGACTTAATATTTTTCAGATGGCAATACTCCCCGAAGCAATCTCCATGTTCAATACAATTGCTATCAAAATCCCTACAGCTTTTTTCTTTTTCTTTCTTTTTTTTTTTTTTTTTTTTTTTTTTTTTTTTTTTTTTTTTTTTTTTCAGAAATAGAAACACTAGTTGTAAACTTTAGATATAATAGCAAGGGACCTTGCAAAGTCAAAACATTCTTGAAAATGAAGAACAAAGTTCAAGGACCCATAGATTCTGATTTCAAATCTTAGTATAAAGCTACAGTAATCAAAACTAAAGCTACAGTAATCAAATATGTATAGTACTTTCATAAGGATAAAAAGCTTACAGTAATCAAACATGTGTAATATTTTCATAAGGATAGACATATAGACCAACAAAATAAAAAAGAAGCTTCAGAACTAAACCCATACATCTATGGTCAGTTGATTTTTGACAAGTGTGCTAAGACTTTATAATGGGTTAAGAATAGTCTCTTCAATAAACGGTGATGGGAAAACCGGATTTCCACATGCAAAAGAATGAAGTTGAATCCTTAGCTCAAAGCATACAAAAAAATCTCAAAATGGATGAAAGACCTGAATATAAGAGCTGAAACTATAAAACTCAAACATTTTCATTACTTTGAATTTCACGTTTTTTAAAATATGACACCAAAAGTACAAGAAAGAAAGAAAACATCAATTAATTGGAAACCATCAAAATAAATTTTTTATGCTTCGGAGAGTACAATCAAGGGAATGAAAAAGATAACCCACAAAAGGGGAAAAATACGTGTAAATCATGTACCTGATAGAGGGCTTGTGTCTAGAATATATAAAGAACATGTACAACTAAACAGCTAAGAGACAAATAATACAGTTCATAAATAGGCAAAGGATTCATTTCTTCAACGAAGATATACAAATGAGCAAGAAGCACATTTAATAGCTGCTCAACATCATTAGTCATTAGGGAAATGCAAGTCAAAACCATAATGAAATAACAATTTATACCCACTAGCCTGCCTACAATGAAACCAAAGAGGTAAATAACAAGTATTGGCATCAATGTAGAGAAATGGGAACCCTCATGTATTGCTGGTGGGAATTTTAAATGGTGAATCCACTGTAGAAAACTGTTTAGAAGCTCCTCAAAAAGCCAAATATACAATTACCATATTACCCAACAATTTCACTCCTAGGTATATACTCAAAATAACTGAAATACGTTTTCAAACAATAATGTGTACAGGAATATTCACAGCAGCACTATTCACAATAGTCAAAAGGTGGAGCTGACCAAAATCAATGAAATTCTTTCAACCAATGAAAGAATAAACAATATGTGGTAAATACTAAGAAATATTGTGCCATATAAAGGAATGAAATACATACATGTTAAAACATGGATAAGCCCTGAAAACTATATACCTGGAATAGACGAACATAAAGAGACAGAAAGCAGATCAATGGTTGCCCAAGGGTAGGGAGAGAGAAGAAGGAGGAGTAACTGTTTATTGGTTATGGAGTTTCCTTTTGAGGTGGTGAAAATGTTTTGGAAATAAATGGTGATGATGGCTGCACAACATTGTGACTTTCCTGAAAGCCTTTGTATTTTACATTTGATAATGGTTAAAGTGGTGAATTTCACGTTGTGTGAATTTTACCACAATAACAATTTTTTTTAATTGAACAAGTGTATTATGTTCAAAGTAGTGTGTTAGATAAGTAATGTACTAGATGTATTTCAAAGAACAGGCTAAGTGAGTCATGGTCCCTTTCTTAAAGAAATTTATGATCTTAAGGGAAGATTAGTACAAAAGCAGAATATAATAAGAGGTACAAAATGTATGTATTTGAGAGGAAGGAGCTATTTTATCTACTTTAGAAGATTTGAGAAAGAGGCTTCAAAAGAGAGGTGGTAGTTTACATAATCTTTGGACAATGTTTTAATCTGTATATAGGCATATGTCAGTTATCTGTAGTGGCCAGTTAGTTGATAAATATATAGAGATTGCCTGCTATGAGTAGGGTAGTTCAATGAGGATTATAGAAACAAACATTCTAGACAGAGGGAGCCATAAGAACCTGATAGAGCATGGCAGGTTCACGGAATTGAGAGAAGTATACTGAGAGTGACCATATCGTTTATCTTCCAAACAGGAACACTTTTTAGACTGAAAGAGAGCTGCTCTCAGTAACTATGCCAAGACAAAAGGAATACATTGGAACTTTCCATAGTAAAAATCGATTTACAATTAACCCAAGTATAGCTAGAGAGAGTAAAAGAAGGAGAGTTATCATATGAATTCAAGCAAATTAGGTGAGATTAATCAGGGGTTTCTAGAAGACAGTATTTATTTTCAGTATTTTCCCAAAAGAAAGGGGAAGCATTTTAACAAAGGGCAATGGAGTGACTAGACTCATACTTCTAAACATCATTTTATTGGCAATGTGAAGGTGAAGTGTATGAAATAGGTGATGAAATAAGTATAGAAGTTCAAGGATTTGAAAATATTTGGGAGGTGGGATTAAATGGAATTTGGCAATATATCAGGAAAGATACATTGTGGCATGTTGTTGGTGATGAATGCTGTCATTTCAATTTTGTGCTTAAGTTAGTGGGAACATGTGATTCATTAACACCTTTCAAAAAGGCATCAGAAAGAGGTACCATGATCAGATTTCAGTAACCTAATTCTTAGAGATGGTTGTGTAGTAATTTAAGCAAACTCTTGTTTATTTTAAACCTGTATCAACTCTCAGGGTACATATTTTATAATCTGACAACTCATTTATCTCTGAAATATATTCTGCTGTTTGCCATATATTATACTTCTGTGAGCTTCAAGGGTTAAACTGTAGTGTATAAATAAATTTTTAATCAATTTTTATGAATTTTATAGTTTTAGAACATTGAATATAGTTTCCATCAATCTTGTTAAATTTCTAGATTAAATGATCCCTTTTTGCATTAAACTTTTTACCTTACTACAGCAAAAATATTCTCGCAAACCACTCTTTTGGTGATTTAAATACCAAGATTAACATCTTCCTGCCACTTTGTCAAAACTTAAAGAATATAAAGATCATTTTAGAAAATCCCCAACTTTATTTGACAAGTAGATAGAAAACCATCATTGTTTCACAGAGTCTGCAACTGGGAAAATAATTTAACTGTATAAAGAAACATTTGGGTCTTCTGGAGGGGCAGAGCAAGATGGCCGAATAGGAACAGCTTCAGTCTCCATCTCCCAGCGCGAGCGACACAGAAGACCAGTGATTTCTGCATTTTCAACTGAGGTACTGGGGTCATCTCACTCGGGAGTGCCGGACAATCGGTGCTGGTCAGCTGCTGCAGCCCGACCAGCGAGAGCTGAAGCAGGGCGAGGCATCGCCTCCCTGGGAAGCGCGAGGGGGAAGGGAGTCCCTTTTCCTAGCCAGGGGAACTGAGACACACAACACCTGGAAAATCGGGTAACTCCCACCCCAATACTGCGCTGTAACACCGGCACACCGGAGATTATATCCCACACCTGGCCGGGAGGGTCCCACGCCCACGGAGCCTCCCTCCTTGCTAACACAGCAGTCTGCGGCAATCTAACCGCAAGGCAGCAGCGAGGCTGGGGGAGGGGCGCCCGCCATCGCTGAGGCTTAAGTAGGTAAATAAAGCCGCTGGGAAGCTCCAACTGGGTGGAGCTCACAGCAGCTCAAGGAAACCTGCCTGTCTCTGTAGACTCGGCCTCTGGGGACAGGGCTCAGCTAAAGCAGCAGAGGCCTGTCCAGACGCGAAGGACTCTGTCTGACAGCTTTGAAGAGAGCAGTGGATCTCCCAACATGGAGGTTGAGATCTGAGAAGGGGCAGTCTGCCTGCTCAAATGGGTCACTGAACCCTGAGTAGCCTAACTGGGAGACATCCCCCACTAGGGGCAGTCTGACACCCCACACCTCACAGGGTGGAGTACACCCCTGAGAGGAAGCTTCCAAAGCAAGAATCAGACAGCTGCACTCGCTGTTCAGCAATATTCTATCTTCTGCAACCTCTGCTGCTGATACCCAGGCAAACAGGGTCTGGAGTGGACCTCAAGCAATCTCCAACAGACCTATAGCTGAGGGTCCTGACTGTCAGAAGGAAAACTATCAAACAGGAAGGACACCTATATCAAAACCCCATCAGTACGTCACCATCATCAAAGACCAGAGACAGATAAAACCACAAAGATGGGGAAAAAGCAGGGCAGAAAAGCTGGAAATTCAAAAAATAAGAGCTCATCTCCTCCTGCAAAGGAGCACAGCCCATCGCCAGCAATGGATCAAAGCTGGTCAGAGAATGATTTTGATGAGATGAGAGAAGAAGGCTTCAGTCCATCAAACCTCTCAGAGCTAAAGGAGGAATTACGTACCCAGCGCAAAGAAACTAAAAATCTTGAAAAAAGAGTGGAAAAATTGACAGCTAGACAAATTAATGCAGAGAAGGTCATAAACGAAATGACAGAGATGAAAACCATGACATGAGAAATACGTGACAAATCCACAAGCTTCAGTAACCAACTCGATCAACTGGAAGAAAGAGTATCAGCGATGGAGGATCAAATGAATGAAATGAAGCGAGAAGAGAAACCAAAAGAAAAAAGAAGAAAAAGAAATGAACAAAGCCTGCAAGAAGTATGGGATTATGTCAAAAGACCAAATCTACGTCTGATTGGGGTGCCTGAAAGTGAGGGGGAAAATGGAACCAAATTGGAAAACACTCTACAGGATATCATCCAGGAGAACTTCCCCAACCTAGCAGGGCAGGCCAACATTCAACTTCAGGAAATACAAAGAACGCCGCAAAGATACTCCTCCAGAAGAGCAACTCCAAGACACATAATTGCCAGATTCACCAAAGTTGAAATGAAAGAAAAAATCTTAAGGGCAGCCAGAGAGAAAGGTCGGGTTACCCACAAAGGGAAGCCCATCAGACTGACAGCAGATCTCACGGCAGAAACTCTACAAGCCAGAAGAGAGTGGGGGCCAATATTCAACGTTCTTAAAGAAAAGAATTTTAAACCCAGAATTTCATATCCAGCCAAACTAAGTTTCATCAGTGAAGGAGATAATAAAATTCTTTACAGATAAGCAAATGCTTAGAGATTTTGTCACCACCAGGCCTGCCTTACAAGAGACCCTGAAGGAAGCCCTAAACATGGAAAGGAACAACCGGTACCAGCCATTGCAAAAACATGCCAAAATGTAAAGACCATCGAGGCTAGGAAGAAACTGCATCGACTAATGAGCAAAATAACCAGTTAATATCATAATGGCAGGATCAAGTTCACACATAACAATATTAACCTTAAATGTTAATGGACTAAATGCTCCAATTAAAAGACACAGACTGGCAAACTGGATAAAGAGTCAAGACCCATCAGTCTGCTGTCTTCAGGAGACCCATCTCACATGCAGAGACATACATAGGCTCAAAATAAA
>NC_045445.1:66227505-66337370 GCF_002776525.5 Piliocolobus tephrosceles | reverse complement strand
GCTTCTGCACAGCAAAAGAAACTACCATCAGAGTGAACAGGCAACCTACAGAATGGGAGAAAATTTTTGCAATCTACTCATCTGACAAAGGGCTAATTTCCAGAATCTACAAAGAACTCAAACAAATATACAAGAAAAAAACAAACAACCCCATCAAAAAGTGGGGAAAGGATATGAACAGACATTTCTCAAAAGAAGACATTCATACAGCCAACAGACACATGAAAAAATGCTCACCATCACTGGCCATCAGAGAAATGCAAATCAAAACCACAATGAGATACCATCTCACACCAGTTAGAATGGCAATCATTAAAAAATCAGGAAACAACAGGTGTTGGAGAGGATGTGGAGAAATAGGAACACTTTTACACTGTTGGTGGGATTGTAAACTAGTTCAACCATTATGGAAAACAGTATGGCGATTCCTCAAGGATCTAGAACTAGATGTACCATATGACCCAGCCATCCCACTACTGGGTATATACCCAAAGGATTATAAATTATGCTACTACAAAGACACATGCACACGTATGTTTATCACGGCACTATTCACAATAGCAAAGACTTGGAATCAACCCAAATGTCCATCAGTGACAGACTCGATTAAGAAAATGTGGCACATATACACCATGGAATACTATGCAGCCATAAAAAAGGATGAGTTTGCGTCCTTTGTAGGGACATGGATGCAGCTGGAAACCATCATTCTTAGCAAACTATCACAAGAACAGAAAACCAAACACCGCATGTTCTCACTCATAGGTGGGAATTGAACAATGAGATCACTTGGACTCGGGAAGGGGAACATCACACACTGGGGCCTATCATGGGGAGGGGGGAGGGGGGAGGGATTGCATTGGGGAGTTATACCTGATATAAATGATGAATTGATGGGTGCTGACGAGTTGATGGGTGCAGCACACCAACATGGCACAAGTATACATATGTAACAAACCTGCACGTTATGCACATGTACCCTAGAACTTAAAGTATAATAAAAAAATAATAATAATAAGAAGAAACATTTGGCCTCAGTGTTGTGGAAAATTTTGTGGCTCACTGATTTGATTTAGACAAGAAATCAGTGCATGAAATAGGATCATGACAGCAGTAAAAATGTTTCTAATTTTAAAAATGCTTAAATGCTTCCGAAACATAGTTTTCCCTATATTTTTTCCCTATATATTTTATGCATTCATCCTTATCCTTTATGTTTATGATTTTACTACAGTTTATCCATCCCCTATGAAACAGAAGTATTTGTCATTTATTTTCTCAGAAAAATCAGTTGATATAGAGATATTTTTCTCACTTGTGTATTTATCCCTAATGGATTTGTTGATTTATTTGTCATGTTTATGTGTGTATGAAAAGTGTTGATTATTTCGGTGAAGCTATTCTTTTCACACTGAAGAATATATGTTCACTGGAATTCAAAAATAAATAACCCACAATAACATCCTGAAAAATAGAATACAAAATCTGCTATTTGGCTTGAAGGGGCAGGTGAACACACAGGGTAAGGAACAAACTCTTGCTACTACCAAAAATAAAAAATAACAGCTAATCAAGCAATAATTTTAAATTCTGTTTGCATTTCTGTTTCCAAGAATAACAGTTTAATGTGAATATCTGTGGTCCTTGGTAAAGAAAGTGTTTACCAAGAAAATTACATGTTCTTATATTTCATATCAAAGAACTAGTTTCTGCAAAAGCTTTCACATTCACACAGTTCTAAATAAAGTATAAAATATTACTTAAAGTGTCATTGGAAAATAAAGCACATAAAGAGACAAAATTCACAAATTGTCTACTTTTTCTTCCCTTCCTTAGGTATAAATTACAATTGATCACTAGTTTATACATGTAGTCACTTATTTAGCAAAATAAGGCCGGGCGCGGTGGCTCAAGCCTGTAATCCCAGCACTTTGGGAGGCCGAGACGGGCGGATCACGAGGTCAGGAGATCGAGACCATCCTGGCTAACATGGTGAAACCCCGTCTCTACTAAAAATACAAAAACTAGCTGGGCGAGGTGGCGGGCGCCTGTAGTCTCAGCTATTCGGGAGGCTGAGGCAGGAGAATGGCGTAAACCCGGGAGGCGGAGCTTGCAGTGAGCTGAGACCCGGCCACTGCACTCCAGTCCGGGCGACAGAGCAAGACTCCGCCTCAAAAAAAAAAAAAAAAAAAAAACAAAATAAGCACTCAATGTGCAAAGCTGTCTGAAAAGAGCTCTCTCTCTTTCTCTCTATTAATGAGCTAATATGCACTTGTATGCATCCGAATAGATATGAGAAGACATATGTTCAATGTTTTTATATAAAAAGTTCTGTATCATTTTATAGTCCACTTTTTTCAAATAGGATTTGTGGTAGCTGAAAATATTAATATATGCTGAAGAAGCATTGCAATCAGATTTACATTTATAAAAGAAAGCTCTGGAAACAAGCAAATAAATAATGGAAAAGAAGAGTGAATTACTTGGCATTTAGCATCAACTAGTTTCTATAGTTGAATAATTAAACTTATTTTGATATTTTCATATGCTACAGCAGAAGGAAAATATGTTGTGTCATATAATTGTTTAAGAAATGAAAGCATACAAGTTCATTGGGAGAGACAAATTTTTCTTACCATTAAGATAAAGAAGAATTGGTTTGCTGAGTCATTAAAGTAATGACCATTATGTTATTCAAAGGAAAATTTATTTGGTTAATCCCATAAAAGAGACAAATGTTTCTCATACAAATGTTTTTCTTAATCCTCTTTTATCAAAATTAAGGGCCACATTTGAATCATAAACTCAGTAAAGGCATTTGTTTGGGTTACAACATTATGAAATGCAGGATTATTGCTTTTTGATGAGCTAGTAGAAGCAGAATTTACAACTGGCATGTGCCCTAGACCAGTGGCCTTTAAACAACATCCAGAACTATTCAGAGGAGTTGTTATATTAGTATCACTTGGTGAAATTTTCAAAAAGCACAGATCCCTGGGCCATACTTCCAGAGATTCTAATTCACTATACCTAGTGCATAGCCCACAATTTTTTCTTTCTTCTTTTTTCAAATGGTCTCCAATTGATTTTGAAACACTATATAGACAATGAGATTAAGAGGTGAAAAAGACAGGTAGAATCTCAGCTCATGCGGAGGTTATATGCTGAAGTGAGGGAAAATAGACCTAAAAATACACAAATAAGTGAACAAGATAATTTCCATAGTGACTAGTTTATGAAGAAAATAGAACAAGGTAATTTGGGATAGAGAATGAATAGATGGATGGGAATTTAGTTGATGGGGCGCATAAGTATATGAAGTGTTAGTATTGTTATGTTGTTGATTAAATAATAAAGACCCAATGTTGTGTTTAATTTCTGTGGTAAAGATTTAGAGACTGATTTCACTTTGCTTGGTATGAGAACAATCATAATCCTGTATAGAAATGTGCTGCAGAAACACCCAGAGATATTATAAAAATTTGTGCTCAATAAAATGTTTCACTATATACCTGATGATTTGAATACATACTTGGCTATATGTGCTAAGCCATACAAATATTTTTGGTGTAAAAATTATAAAGGAAAGTCTTAAAATAATTTCAGCATGTCTTTATCTTCAAAGATATAACATAATAAGCTAATAACCAGAAGGTATTGAATGGTTTTAGTAATTAGATGGAATCACTTAATATTGTCCATTTAAATCCTGAAGAATGGATGCTAAATGTAATAATGTCACTTAAATATGTAAGCTATTCTTTGTGACAACAGATAGCTAAATAATTAACCTTATTCTTAAAGCCAAGTCTATTTAAAACTAAAAAAAAAAAAAAGAAACAGTTATCAGTTTGGAGGGAAACATTTAACTTCCTATTTGTAATAGTAGGTATGCCCATGCAGTTCAGTGAATATAATTTAAAAATGGAAAATATGTTAAAACAAGTCTTGAGCTATAATCATTCAAATGGAAATTTCCTCATATCCAATAATAACCTTAACTATCGTGATTACAGAAGCGTTATTTTATAGAATAAGTGCTAAAGAAGTACTAATGCCCATTTAAATCCAAAAATGTGTCATTGTCCGTGAGTAATTCTAGTCTACAGAAGCCAAGGCTAACAAGAGTTCAAATTATGCTTTAAAACATCAAGTGTTGTTTTTAATTATTTTTTCAGGTGAAATAAAACAATGATAACATCCAAACTAATAGTTGTTTTCTAAATACATATTAGATTCAGAAACCCAATCAGTTTGTCAAGAACACTGGCAATGTGCTTTTTCTAAATACCTGTATTGAGCTATAATCAGCATGCCATAGAATTCACCTATTTAAAGTGTGCGATTAAGTTTGCACACTTAAAATCGCCTCACTGTTTTAACATAAGACAGAAATTCATAAGTAAATCAATTTTGTGGCAACCACAAAATTAGGAGGATAATCAGCATGGGCATATGTTTGTGTGTGTAATGACTGGAATTATCTGGAGAGGCTTCATGGTATGGAAGTGACATACTGGATCTGAAGTGAGAAGAACTGAGAATATAAAATCTTCCATTTGTTAACTTATTAACTTAAAAGGAGGTAGTAATCATAACTTACTTTGCAGTGTTGGTGATATAATGAAATAACATGTGTGCCACTGTTCTGTAAAGTGTAAAATATTCTCATGCATTGAGAAGCAGTTACTATTCATATTATTTCTAGCCTAGAATGTTATGATAAAAAAGTGATGTGACAGGATTCAATGAAAAGTCTGATGTTTAGGTTTTAAATATTTGAAATAGAATAATTTGTCATCAACAGTTCAAATGTTAAAAGTCTTACCAGATCAGTTGATCACAATCACAATATGAACGAATAGCGTTTAATATGGCTAACCAAATCGACGAATACAATCTTTAGCTTCTTTACTAGAAGTTTCCTGATACAGGGGTGAGGACAGGGTATTGGTCAGGGGCCCGCAACCCCCAGGCCATGGACCAGTTATGGTCCGCGGTCTGATAGGAACCAGGCTGCACAGCAGGAGGTGAGTGGTGGGGAAGTGAGCGTTACTTTCTGAACTCTGCCTCCTGTCAGATCAGCAGCAGCATTAGATTCTCATAGGAGCAGGAACCCTATTGTGAACTGCGCATGCAAGGGATCCTAGTTGTGCGCTCCTTATGAGAATCCAGTTAATGTCTGATGATCTCATGTGGAACAGTTTCATCCCTAAAACATCCTCCATCCATGGAAACATTGTCATCCATGGAAACATTGTCTTCCATGAAACCAGTCCCTGGTGCCAAAAACGTTGGGGACTGCTGGTATAGGTGATAATGATATATTGGACTTTCTGCCAGTCGTATTACATTTTCAGTTTTAGGTCTAGTTGTAGTTATCCTCTAAATGAGGGAAATTGAAATTGAAGATATACCTAGAGTAGATTACCCAGGATGGTCAGAAGTCAGGAAAAACAGGTGAAATAAGGAAACTTGAAAAAAGCAAGACACATAGATATTTTACAATTTAGTAGAGGGAAAACACTGTGGGCTGAAATGGTAACAGTATTAGGGAAAAGACAGACTCTAATGTAGGCACTGGGAATGAAGTTTGTAAAAAGAAGTGTGTACTAATATTTAGAGTCAGCAAATCTTGGATTTCACTTCTATTTAACTAAATTTGAAGGGCTAAAAAGCAAATAGCTGAGTTAATATGAACTACTGATAATACCTGATCCTGGAAATACTGAAAAGATAACATTTCAGATAAGGTCCATAAGTTAAATATCTGTGAGACTTTATAGTGTTGGTTTGAAAATTTGGGACATAATGTGATAACATAAAAACTTCATTAACATTAACCTATAAGGAGATCCATGTTGTAATTATAAAAATTGGAGTCTGCCCCTCCAGTGAGATTTCGACAATACTGTGTATTGGAAAGTAATCAGAAGCTCTTGTTTTAATAGAAACAATGATAACTGGGAGCTATAATTTTTGATGAGGTTGGTGATCATCCTTACTCGTTACCCTTGATAGCCAAAAAGAGAAATTGTATTTTCTATTTCATGTAGTTTTGGACATTTGAGGTAATACGTGAAAGCTGAAATGAAATACGTTATATGTACCTGTATTTTAATCAGTAAAACACAAGAAACAAACTTTATATGCCAAGGAAGACAGCTTTAAAAACACAGTATACTCAAAAGGATTTTAAAATATTCCCCAAACAAATTATAATGTTTGAAGTAATGCATATCCTAGTTACACCTTGTATATGTCTTGAAATGTCACTCTAGACCCGGTAAATATGTACAATTATTGTTTCAACTAAAAGCAGTTTTTATAAAAATAAAAATCTTCAATGATAAATGAAGTTTATTTAAAAATAAAATGAACTGCAATTGATGATTTATATGGAGTATTTACCATTATAAAATTATTTTATTTGATGTGTTTCTAAAGTAGCATAAAACTACAGTTTCTGTAATGTGGCTATCCTGTTATGAAATCTTTAGACTTGTGATGGTTTTATATAACTATTTACTAGTTAATATGTCGAATTGATCAACTGTATGCAGTATTATTCAGAATCTTTCAAGACAATATTTTTTATAAGGACTCTCTCTATATATACACATATATATGGATATAGTTTTATTTTTTAAAATACTTACCAAATATGTAGAAAATTATTAGTTTAACCTGCTAGTTTGAAATGAAACATCATATTTTAAATAAAGCATTTTTATTAAAATTACAAAATAATAAATCTAGTCCATGAGAAAGAACAATAGCTGGCCTTTAAGTATGGTATTGATTAAAACTTCATGAAAAATGAAAGTATTTTTAAATGTCATGTGCTTAATTAAGTCACTTTACATTGAAATACTGTCATAAAGTTAAACAGTAGGGAATTTCACCGCTAAATAAGCTACACTGCATTAGATTACAACATACAGATAAGTGTATGCTCAAATGCTAAAACTTACAGGTGATACTAAAACATTAAACATATTTCATCCTTTTCCTTTTCACGTTTTCCCCGAGAATACACGCCGGTGGCACTCGTGACTGCAGCAACTACGATGAAATAATTTTGACATAAAGTATCTTGCTTTTATTTTTACTTTCACATAGCTCTAGTATATCAGCGTTGAAAACAAAAGACATTGTTCTATTTATAGCATTCTGTTTTTAGTAGTGGTATTTCCATTTACATTATATGGTAATTCTTGATTGCCAAAAATGTCAAATCCCAGGAAATGTAACATTCCTATGCATGATGTTATCATCATTCTTAAACAGTTGTTGACTGAAGATTCATTTGATGCGTGCAATTTGTCTGAAATAGATTATTCTGATGATTCAGACAATTCTGATGATTCAGACAATTCTGATGTTAGATCTCTTTAGAAATAACTCCAAGAGCAGTTATTATATTTTATTTTCCTATTGAAAGTCAGATTTGCTTCAGCCTTAGAGCACGTTTATGTAAAATTAAATGACAGCTGACAGTAAGCTGCACATTTTTTTTTCTAAATGGGAAAAGGATTAAATCTCTTTTTTAAAAAATATAATCAATAACTCCAGTGATTGTCACTTCATAGAATCATGCTATGCTTCGTTTTACAACTGACTTCCTCATTCTAACATGTATATCTTTATATTTTCGAACTTCCCTGTGCCTTTAAAGAATGTAATCCTCTCTTTTAAGTAAGTAAACACTAAAATAACACTAGTATTACACAGGGTTTTCAAGGGTCTTAATCAATAAATTAATTGATTTTACTTTGATAATATAATTATAAAAATTATACTAGAAAAAAATCCTACAAAAATATTCTTTAAAAAATTTATATCTCTGTCATTTGGTTGTTAATTCATTGCAAATAACTGGGAGCTTGATGAGATAACTATGTGCAATGCCTGTATTTAAATACCAGCAAAATGTTCCATGTTCTCTTATATAGTTTTCTGATTAAAATGTGCTGATAATTTCTGGAATTTATTCTCCTTGATAAAGTTTCTTCTCTCTTTTTAAATTGAATTTGGATTGTATTTCCAAATATATCCCTAATTCAAATTAAATTAAATTAAATTGAAATATATTTTCCTCACTTACTAAAGTGAATTTATGAAATATTAATTTTTACAAGGTTACATATTCTAATAGACTAATCAGTAGAGGTGATGTGAGAAATTTAAGAATCCACCTTGATGGATCATTGCCTTATGTAGATTTTGGTAAAACTTAACTAAGAAGGAATAATGTCAGCAAGATGGTAGAATATGTATGTAGCCACAGTCCTCATTCTCCACAAAAACACTGATTTAACAATGATATGTGGACCAAAACTCCTTTATGAGAAGATCATAATTTAGTTAAGAAGTTGCAGTACTCCAATGAGCACAAAACTGAGAACAGCTGCATTGAAATGAATAAGAAAAACAATATTAATGTATCTGTATTAGCCCCTTCTTAAGCCAGCACAGCTCAGCAGTGAGAGAGACTGCCTCTGTAAGCAACTTCCTCCTTGGGGAAAATTAGAGCATTAAGTATGTCTCCAATTTCCTAACCTTTTGGTGTGCGGCTCAAGACAGTTTCTGTCTGTCTCTGCACATAGTGCTAAAAGAGCTGGCACAGCTTGGATGCCCAGTGGCAATTATAACCAAAAAAATGGGGGTGGTTGGCTTACAATGCAGCACAGCTTTATGAGACTGAAAGAAGTCACAGAACCTGAGGCTTCTTTCTCAGGAGGGAGAGAGAAGTGAAGTGTGCCTCTAACATCCTGGACTTTCAGTGCAAATCTCAATGTGTTATGTTCTGTCTTTCTTCAACTAGAACAGTAATAGAACTTTCAGAGTTTAGTAGGGGCAGCTAAGAAATAAGGAAAAGGCTTACTGTACTCAGTATGGCTCTGTGAGACTGAAAGATGGTGCAGTAATTGTAGTTTCTCCAAAGGCAAGAAGGAAGAGGAGTGGAGCATGTCTCCAGCCTATGGTACAAAAGGTAGACACCAGAGGGAGCAAGAGATTACAAATTACTGAAAAAAAAAATCAGTCTGTAAATCCTTTCTAATTAGAAATCTATACACAGCAGTGCAGAGAAAACATACCCATAGAAAAGGTTTGAGAAGCTTCCAGAATATTCAAAGAAGAAGAAGAATAAAGAGTGAGAAAGCCTACAGAAATTATATAACACCATCAAACAAATATATATATTAAGGAAATTCCACAAGGAAAAGAGAATGAGAAAGTGTGGAAAGTCTCTTTAAAGAAATAGTGGCCAAAAATTTGCCAAATCTGAAGAGGGAACTGGACATCTAGACTAGCAAAGCCCAAAGTATACAACACATTCTCCACCAAGACACATTATAATCACATTATAAAAAGTCTAGGAGAGAGAATTTTGAACTCCGTAAGAGACAAACAACTTGTCATATACAAAGAAACCATCAATAGCCAATCAGCAGATTTCTCAGCATAAACCTTTCAGGACATAAGGTAGTAGGATAATATATTCAATGTGTTGAAGGAAAATAACTGCCAATCAAGAATACTATACCTGGCAAAACTGTCTTTCAAAAATGAAGGAGAGATAAAGACATATCTGAACAAACAACTGAAGGACTTCATCGCCACTGGATCTGCCTTACAAAAAATGCTAAAAGAGTTATTCAAGTTGAAATGAAGGATGCTGAACATTATATGATAGCATAGGAAAGTATGAAACTCATTGGTAAAGGTAAATATGTGAATACAGAATATCATAATAATGTAGTAATAATAATGTAATGATAATGGGTAAATCACTTTTCATTTTAGTATAAAATTAATTTAAAAGACAAAAGTCTTAAGAATAACAATAAAAACAGGAATGTGTTAGTGGATACACAATATAAAAGATACAAATTGTGACATCAAAAACATAAAGCGTATAGAAAGAGAAGTAAATGTGTAGAGTTTTGTAAGTGATTGACGTTAACTTGCTATTAGTTTATATTAGATGGTGACAACAAGATATTTTATGTTGCTTCATGTGATCACAAACAAAATACATATAGAATATACACAAAAGAAGGGAGGAAGGAATTAATGCATATTACTACAAGAAATTAGTAAAAAGGGAAAGAAAGCAGTAAGGGTGGAAAGAGAAACAGAATAATTGCAAGACAGAAAAAAAAAAAAAACCAACAAAAGTGCAATAGTAAGTCTTTGCCTATCAAAAATAATGTAAACATAAATGAATTAAACTCCCCCATGAAAAGACAGAGTCGCTGAATGGATAAAAACACAAGATCCAACTATATGCTGCCTAGAAGAGATACACTTTGGATTCAAGGACACCCAAGGGCTGAAAGTGAAGTGATAGAAAATGATATGCTATACAGATGAGAACAACAACAAAAACATAGGGATAGCTATATTTCCATCAGATTAAAGAGATGTTAAGTCAAAAAGTGTCAAAGATACATACAAAGAAGGCAAGTTAATAATAAAATATCAATTTATCAAGAAGATGCAAGAATTATAAACTTACTTCTACACAGTATCAGAGCATCTACATGTATAAAACAAACATTAAAAGATCTGAAGGGAAATAGATAGCAATACAATTGTAGGAGATTTTAATACCAAACTTGAAATAATTGATTGAATATCCAGACAGAAAATTAAAAAGGAAACAGACTTGGACAACACTATATAGACCAAATGAGCATAAAAGAAATATACATCACTGAGCGGGACATCCCAGCCAGGGCCTCCCCAGCCACCCCCACTCACATGTATTCTATAGACAGAGCTCTGATCTCTCCCTGGGACAGAGTACTCAAGGAGAGGGTAGGACTGCCAGGTTGATTGTTTGGACAACTCAGCCATTCCAGCCTGTGGACTTTAAAGAACCCAAGCTGATAGGGTCACAGTTGGTTCATCAGCATGACATGGCTATTTTGTCAAGGCATGGCCAGACTGCTTTTTTAAATGGGACTGCAGTTCACCTCTTGTGGTATGGGTTTTCTCACCCAGGGCTTCTGGCCACCCCTGTCCATGTATTAAGGCTGACGGAGTGCTAATTTCTCCCTGGGGTGGAGTGCCAGAAGGCTGGGAAGACCACCATGTTGGCTATTTGGGCATCTCAGCCAGTCTAGCCTATTGGCCTTGGTGAGGCCAAACCTATTGGGGGCTAAAGGGATACCCAACACAGCACAGCTGCTCTCTGCAAAGCAACCAGAATGCATCTTTAAGGGGTTTTTTGATCCTGTTCCTCCTGACTGTGTGAGACTTCCCAACCAGGGTCTCTACCCACCTACTACAAGTGCATTCAGTCTGGTAACAGGTCAGTACCCCCTGGGACAGAGCTTCCAGAGACAATGGCAAAAGGCCATATTTGCTGTTTCACAGCATTCACTAGTGATACCTCTAGGTACTGGACAAACATAGGCAACTAAGATATAGAGCAGACTGACCCACAGCAAACTGCAGCAGCCCTGTGGAAGAGTGGCCAGATAGTTAAAAGAAAAACAAACAAACACACAACAAAAAACCCCACAAAAACCCATCCAAAGGTAAGCAGTCTCAAAAACAGAAGGTAGATAAGCCCCCAAAGCCAGAGTACCCCTTTTCCTCCAAATAACCGCAACACCTCTGCAGGAAGGGCTCAGAACTGGGATGAGGCTGAGATGGCTGAATTGACAGAAGTAGGCTTCAGAATGTGAGTAAAAATGAACTTCACTGAGCTAAAGAAGCATGTTGTAACTCAATGCAAAGAAGCTAAGAGTTATTATAGAACAATGCGTGAGCTGATTGCCAAAATAGCCAGTACAGAGAGGAACATAACCAACCTGATATAGCTAAAAGCACATTACAAGAACTTAACAATGCAATCACAAGTATTAATAACAGAATAGATGAAGTAGAGGAAGGAATCCCAAAGCTTGAAGCCTATCTTTCTGAAATAAGACAGGCAGACAAAAATAGATGATTCCCCCTGCGAGGACAAGAAATTAATAAGTATCTACATAGAAAAAACACCTTCATAAGAAATGAAAATTAGGTGAGCACTCATGGTACCTGGTTTTAACTTTATATCACTATAAAAGGCACCAAAGAGATAGAAAAAACAGTGCAGAATTGCAATGCCACCACTTCCCCAACATCCAGCAGCAGCAACTTGTTGCTGCAAGACTGTCTGGGCGTTTGTGTAGGGATAACACAGCAATTGTGGGGAATAGAACTTGGTGCTGTCCTGTAAGAGCAGAAAGAAAAAACAGAACAAACTCAGCTGATGGCCATTCGGAGAGGGAACTTTTAAACCAGCCCTAGCCAGAGGGAAATCCCAATCTAAGCAGTCTGAATTTGAGTTCATGAAATCTTACCACAAAAGAACTACAGCACTCTGTGTCCCCAAGTAAATTTGAAAGGCAGTCTAGAGCATAATGACTACAACTCTTAGGCTACATCTAGTGCAGAACTAAGCCGAGATAAAGTGGACTGGGGTTGGTGGGGGGGCCATTTTGTGTCTGGAGTTGGTTCCTTCCAGAGGGTTCATGGTCTCATTGACTTCAAGAACGGAGCTGCAGACCTTCATGATGACTGCTACAGCTCTTAAAGATAGCACAGACCCAAAGAGTGAGCAGCAGCAAGATTTATTGTGAAGAGCAAAAGAACAAAGCTTCCACAGTGTGGAAGAGGACCTGAGTGGGTTGCCACTGCTGGCTGGGGTGGCCAGCTTTTATTCCCTTATTTGTCCCCTCCCATGTTCCATTTCTGCCCTATCAGAGTGTCATTTTTTTTCAATCCTTCCTGCAATTGGCTACTTTCAGGATCCTGCTGATTGGTGCATTTTACAGAGTGATGATTGGTGCATTTTACAATCTCCTTGCTAGCTACAGAGCACTAATTAATGCGTTTTACAATCCTCTTGTAAGATAGAAAAATTCTCCAAGTCCCCAGTCAACACAGAAAATCCAGCTGGCTTCACCTCTCAATTTGACAGTCAGACACCAGCTGGGGCAGCCATGGGAGTGCTAGCATCACCCTACCCTGGCCCCAGGCCACATAGCACAGCTTGCAGCTCTAAATAAGACTCCTTCCTTCTGATTTAGGAAAGGAGAAGGAAGAGTAAAGGAAGAGTGGGGAGGACTTTGTCTTGCAACTTGGATGCCACGTCAGCCATACCAAAATAAGGCATCGGTCAGAGTTGTGAGGCCCACATTTGAGGCCCTAGCTCCCAGACATTTCTAGACACACTCTGAGCCAGAAGGAAACCCATTGTCTTGATGGAAAGGACCTAGCCCTGGCAGCATTCACATCTGCTAACTGAAGAGCCTTTGGTCCCTAAATAACCAGACGCAATACACAGGTAATACATTGAGGCCCTTAGACTTTCTGGCTTCATGTAAGACTCAGCACATTACCAGCTATAATGGCTATAGGACAAACCTCCTTCTGCTTGAAGAAAGCAGAGGAAAAAGTAAAGGGAACTTTGCCTAGCAACTTAGGTACCAGTATGACCACAAGGGGGCAGAGCACAAAGTGGGTTCTTAAGCCAGTGAATTTTTAGAGCTTGCCTGGGGCTAGGACCACTGCTGGGCTGGCTTCAAATGTGACCCAGCACATAGTGGTGGTGGTAACAATGGTGCTTGTGTCATTTCACCTCCAGCTTCAGGTGGCTCAGAAAAGACAGAGACTCTATATTTTTGGGAGAACATAAGGAAAAAGAACAAAACTCTCTGCCTGGTAAACCAGAGAATTCTCCCAGATCTTGTCCAAGACCATCAAGGCTGTACCTCTATGAATCTGAAAGGAAAACAGTTTTACTGGGCTTGAGGTGCCCCCTAAAGTACATACTTATTAAATCACAATACCCAAGTCCTTCAGAATATCTGGAAAATCTTCCCATGAAGCACAGCTATAACTAAGCCCAGACAATAAATGCTACAATAAATAGCCAACTCTTCAATGCCCAGACACCAAAGAACATCTACCAGCATCAACATCATCCACGGAAACACTACCTCAACAAATAAACGAAATAAGGCACCAGGGACCAATTCTGTGTAAACAGAGATATGTAACCATTCAGACAGATAATTCATAAGAGCTGTGTTGATGAAACACAAAGAAATTGAAAATAATGCAGAGAAGGAATCCAGAATTTTATCAGATACATTTAACAAAGAGATTAACTAATTTAAAAAATCAAGAAGAAATTCTGGAACATAAAATTGCAACTTTACTACTGGAGAATGCACCAGAGTCTTTTAATAGCAGAAGGGATCAAGCAGAACATAGTAATAGTGAGTTTGAAGACAGCTACTTGAAAATACACAGTCAGAAAAGACAAAATAGAAAAAGAATAGAAAACAATGAAGCACACCTTCAGAAACCAGAAAATACCCTCAAAAAGGCAAATCTAAAAGTTATTGGCCTTAAAGAGAAGGTAGGGAAAAGATAGAAGTAGCAAGATTATTTAAAGAGGTAATAAGAGAGAACTTCCCAAACCTAGGAAATGTTATCAGTATCCCCCCAAAAAAGTTATAGAACATCAAGTAGATTTACTCCCAAAATGCCATTTAATAATGAAATTTCCAAAGGTCAAGGTAAAGAAAAGATACCAAAAGCAGCAAGAGAAAAGAAACAAGTAACATTTAATGAAGCTATAAAACATCTGGCAGCACACTTTTCAGTGGAAACCTTACAGGCCAGAAGAGAGTGGCATGGCATATCTAAAGTGCTGAACAACAACAACAACAAAAACTCTTTTACTCTAGATTAATATATCTGGTGAAAATATTATTCAAACATGAAAAAGAAATAAAGCCCTTCACAAACAAATGAAAGTTGAGGGATTTCAACACCAGGCCTGTCGTACAAGAAATGCTAAAGGTAGTACTTCAATCAAAAATATAAAGACATTAGTGATCAATAAATAATCACCCGAAGGTATAAAACTCACTAATGACATTAAGTAACAAGAAAAACACAGAATTTTATAACACTGTAACTATGGTGTACAAACTACTCTTAATTAGAAAGACAAAACAAAAAAATAGTAAGTACAACTTTTCAAGACATAGTACAATAAGATATAAATGGACATGACAAAATGTTAAAGCAGGGGTAATAGCTAAAACATAGTTTTTTTATTAGTTTTCTTTTTGTTTGTTTATGCAAATAGTGTTGTTATTAGATTAAAACAATGGATTAGAAGATGATAGTATTTGCACACCTCCGAGTAATCTCAAACCAAAAAACATACAATGGACACACAAAAAATAAAAACAAGAAACAAAATTATATCACCAGAAAAATTAACTTGATTAGAGAAAGACAGGAAGAAAGGAGATAAGGAAGAGTTGACCACAAAACAAACAGAAAACAAATCACAAACAAATTAGCAGGAGTAAGCCCTTACTTATTGATAATAACATTGAATGTAAATGGACTAAACGATCCAATCAAAAGACATAGACTGGCTGAATGAATAAAAAAGACAAGACTCATTGATCTTTTGCCTATAAGTAACAAGTTTTGCCTATGAAGACACACATAGATGAAAAATAAAGAGATGGAAAAAATATATTACATGTCACTGGAAACCAAAAAGCAGAAGCCGCTATACTAATATCAGACAAAATATAATTTAAGGCAAAAATTATAAAAAGTGTAAAAGAGGGTCACTATATCATGTTAAGGGTATCTATTCAACAAGAGGATATAAAAACTTTTCATATATATGCACCCAACACTGGAGCACACAGGTATATAAACCAAATATTGTTAGAGCTTAAGAGAGAGATAGGACCCAGTACAATAATAGCAGGAGACTTCTACACCCCACTTTCAGCATTGGATAGCTCGTGTAGACAGAAAAACAACAAAGAAACATGAGACTTAATCCGCACTGAAGAACAAATGGACCTAATACATATTTAGCGGTCATTTCATCCAAGACCTTCAGAATAGACACTCTTTTCCTTAGCACATGGATAATTCCCAAAGATAGTCATATGTTAGGTCACAAAACAAGTTTTAAAACATTCAAAAAAACCTGAAATAATATCAAGGATCATCTCTGACCACAATAAAATAAAACTAGAAATTAAAAACAAGAGAAATTTTGGCAACTATAGAAATACATGGAAATTAAACAATATGTCCCTGAATGATAAGTTGGTTGATGAATAAATTAAGATGGAAATTAACACATTTCTTGAAACAAGTGATAATGGAAACACAACATATTAGAACCCATGGAATACAGGAAAACCAGAACTAAGAAGGAAGTTTACAGCTACAAGTGCTTACATCAAAAAGAGGAAAAATTTCAGATAAACAATCTTACAATGTGTCTTAAAGAACTAGAGAAGCAAGAGGAAATGAAATCCAAAATTAGTAGAAGAAAATAAATAATAAAAATCAGAGCTAAAATAAATGACAGTGAAATGAAAACCACAATACAAAAGATCAATGAAACAAGAATTTGTTTTTTAAAAAGTTAAACAAAATTGAAAATCTTTAGCCAGACTAAGAAAAATAGAGAGAAGATTCAAATTAATAAAATCAAAAATGAAAAGGAGACATTAAAACTGATAATGCAGAATTTAGAGGATCAATAGTGGCTGCTGTGAGCAACTATAGGCCAGTAAATGAGAAAATCTGGAAGAATTTGACAAATTCCTAGATACATACAACCTACCAAGATTGAACCAAAAATAAATCCAAAACCTGAACAGATGAATACCAAGTAATGAGATGAAAGCCATAATAAAAATCTCTCCATAAAATAGAGCAAAAACCCAGGACCCATGGCTTCACTGCTGAATTTGACCAAATATTTAAAGAAGAATTAATAGCAATCTCACTCTATTCTGAATGATAGAGGAGGAGGTGACGCTTTGAAACTCATTCTGTTAGGCCAGTATTATCCTGATACCAAGAGCCGACAAAAACAGATCAATAAAAAGGAAAGTAGGGGCCAATATATATGGAAAATATTGACGCAAAAATTGTCAACAAAATACTAGCAAACAGAGTTCAACAATACATTAGAAAGAATATTCATCATGATCAAGAGGGATTTATTTCTGGAATGTCAGGGTAGTTCAACATATGCAAATTAATCAGTGTGATACATCATATCAACAGAATGAAGGATAGAATCCATATGATCATTTCAATTGATGCTGAAAAAGCAAAAACATTTGATGAAATTAAACATCCTTTCATGATAAAAACCCTAAAAAAACTGGGGATAGAGGGAACATATCTCAACATATTAATAGCCATATACAACGGAATCAGAACTATTATCATATTGAGTGCTTGAAAAACTGCAAGCTTTTTCTCTAGTATCTGGAACATGAAAAGTTTACCCACTGTCATCACTTTTATTAAACATAATACTTAAAGTCCTGGCTAGAGCAGTCAGACAAGGAAAAGATGTAAAGGTCACCCAAAATGGAAAGGAAGACATCAAATTATCCTTTTTTGCGCATATGATCATATACTTGGAGAAACCTGAAGGATTCACAAGAAATCTAGAACTGATCAACAAATTCAGTAAATTTGCAGGATAAAAACATCAACATACAAAAATTAGTAGCATTCCATATGTCAACAGTGAACAATCTGAAAAGGAAATTGAAAAGTTATCCCATTTACAATAGCCACACATAAAATAAAATACCTAAGAAGCACTTAACCAAAGAAGTGAAAGATATATAAGGAAAACTAGAAAACACTGATGAAAGAAATTAAAGAGGACACACACACCCACAAATTCCACGTTCATAGATTGAAAAAATCAATAATGTTAAAATGTCCATACTACCCAAAGCAATCTATAGATTCAATGCAGTCCCTATCAAAATACCAATTACATTCTTCACAGAAATAGAAAAACAAGTTGAAAATTATTATGGAACCACTACAGACCCTGCATAGTCAGAGCTATACTAAGCAAAAAGAACACAACTGGAGGAATCACATTACCTGACTTCAAATTATACTGCAAAGCGATAGAAACCAAAACAGCATGTTACTGGCATAAAAACAGACACATAGACCAAGGAAATGGAATAGAGAATGAGGTAACAAGTCCACACACCTACAGTGAACTCATTTTAGACAAAGGTGCCACAAACACACACTGGGGAAAAGACAGTCTCTTAAGTAAGTGATGCTGGGAAACCTAGATATCTATGTTCAGGAGACTAAAACTAGACCCCCATCTCTCACCATATAAAAAAGAATCAAAGCAACGTGGATTAAACACTGAAATCTAAGCGCTTAAACTATGAAACTACTACAAGAAAACATTGGGTAAAATCTCCAGAACATTGGTATGGGCAAAAATTTCTTGAGCAATATCTCCACAAGCACAGGCAACAAAAAAAAAAACAGAAAAAAAAAAAAAAAGAAGAAAGAAGAAGAAGAAAAAGAAGGCAAATAATATTATTTCAGGTAAAAAAGCTCCTGCATAGCAAAGGACACAACCCACGGAATGGGAGAGAATATTTGCAAACTACTCATTTGACAAGAGATTAATAAGCAGAATTTATAATTTGATCAAAAAATGAGCAAAAGATTTGAAAAAGTATTTGTTTAAAAAAAAGACATACAAACAAAAAACAGTTGTATGAAAAGGTACTCAACATCATTGATCATCAGAGAAATGCAAATCAAAGCTACAATGAGATATTATCTCATCTTAGTTAAAATGACATATTCAAAAGACAGTCAATAACAAATGCTGGTAGGGATGTGGAGAAAAGGGAATCTTTGTACGCTGTTGGTGGCAATGTAAATTATTACAGCCACTATGAAGAATAATTTGGATGTTCCTCAATAAACTAAAAATTGAGCTACCATATGACCCAGCAATCCCACTGATGGTATACACAGAACAGAAAGGAAATCAGTATATTGAAGAGATATCTGCACTCCTATGTTTGTCACAACAGTGTTTACAATAGCTAAGATTTGGAAGCAACCTAAGTTTCCATCAACAAATAAGTGGCTGAAGAAAATTTGGTACTTATACACAATGAAGTACTATTCAGCCATTAAAAAAATGAGATATTGTCATTTGCAACCACATGGATGGAACTGGAGATCATTATGTTAAGTGAAATAAGCCAGGCACAGAAACACAAACATTGCATGTTCTCACTTATTTGTGGGTTCTAAAAATCCAAATAATTGAACTCCTAGACATAGAGAGTAGAAGGATGGTTATTAGAGGCTGCCAAGAGTGGTGGGAAGGTGGGTGGGAAGTGAGGATGGTTAATGAGTACAAAAAATAGTTATGCAGAATGAATAAGGCCTACTGTTTGCTGGTCATGGTGGCTAACGTCTGTAATCCCAGCACTTTGAGAGGCTGAAGCGGGTGGATCACCTGAGGTTGGGAGTTCGAGACCAGCCTGATGAACTTGGAGAAACCTCATCTCTACTAAAAATTAAAAAAAAAAAAAAAATTAGCCGGGCATGGTGGCACATGCCTGTAATTCCAGCTACTTGGGAGACTGAAGCAGAAGAATCGCTTAAACCCAGGATGCGGAGGTTGCGGTGAGCCGAGATTGTGCCATTGCATTCCAGCCTAGGCAGCAAGAGTGAAACTCCTTCTCAAAAAAAAAAATAAAATAAAATAAAATAAAAAGACCTACTATTTGATGACACAACAGGGTGACTATACACAATAACTTAATTGTATTTTTTTAAATAACATAAAGAGTGTAATTGGATTGTTTGTAACTCAAAGGATAAATGCTTGAGGGAATGGACACCCTATTCTCCATTATGTGCTTACTTTAATTTGCATGCCTGTAGCAAAATATCTCATGTACCCCATATATACATACAACTACTATGTACCCACAAACATAAAAAAGTAAAATCAGCCAACCCCCCCCAAAAAAAGATATAATCCTAATGAAAAAAATCAAAGAACCCCCTGAAGAAATGAAAGACATCGTATACTTACAGATTGAAAGACTTCATATTTTTTAATGTTTGTACTTTAAGTGATTTACAGATTCAATACTATCCCTATCAAAATTACAATGACATTTGTTACAATCTCAGAAAAAAAATCTTAAATTTATGAGGGACTACAAAAGGTATCAGACATTTAAATCAATCTTTAGAATGAACAACAAAGCTGGAAGAGTCATGCTTCTGGATTTCAAAATATATTACAAAGTGATAGTAATTAAAACACTACATTACTGGCATAAAAGCACACATATAAACCAAAGGAACAGAATAGAATGTTCAAAGATAAGCTTGTACATAAAAGATCAACTGATCTGGATGAGGGTGCCAAGAATACATAATGTGAAAAAGATAGTTCCTGCAAAAAATGATGGTGAAAAAACTGCCTGGCTTATTTCATTTAATGTCTTCCAGGCTTGTCCAGGAAACATGATTTCATTTGTTAAAGGCTGAATAACATTCTATTGGGTATATACACCACATTTTCTTTATTCATTCATCTATTGATGAAGACTTTGGTTGGTTCCATATGTTGACTATAGTAAATACTGCTGCAATAAACATCAGGTTACAGATATCTCTTCAACATAATAACTTCTTTTTTTGGATATGTACTCAGTAGAGAGATTACAGAATCATATGGTAATTCTAGTTTTCGTTTTTTAAGGAATCCCTATACTGTTTTCCATAACGGTCGTACTAATTTACATTCCCACCAGTGTACTAGAGTTCCCTTTTCTCCCAATCCTCACCAACATTTGTTATTCTCAGCCTTTTTTATAAAAACCATTCTATCTTTATATCTTACAGTGGTTTTCATTTGCATTTCCCTGATGATTAGCGATGTTAAACGTTTCTTCATATACCTGATTTGTCATTTGTATGTCTTATTTTAAGAAATGTCTATTCAGATTATTAGCCAATTTTTAAAGGAATAATTGTAATTTTTATTATAAAAAATTTAAGGAGTACAAGGACAGTTTTGTTAACAAGGATGTATTGTATAGTGATGATGACTGGGCTTTTAGTGTAACAATCAGGTGAACAGTGGACATTGTACTCATTATGTAATTTATTACACCCATTGTTTTAGTCAGATTATTTGTTGCTATTTTCTGTTGGGTTGTTTGGCTCCTCGTATATTCTGGATATAAATCACTTGTCAGACAAATAGTTTGCAAAAATTTTCTCCCACTTTGCAGATTGTGTCTTCACTCTATGGTTTCCTTTTCTGTGTAGAAGCTTTTTAGTCTGATATAATCCTATTTGTCTATTTTTGCTTGTGTTGTCTGTGCTTTCAAGGACTTATTAATTTAACATTTTTAAATTTATATGCAAATATATTAGGTGGAATATTTACAGGGTATATGAGATTTTGATAAAGGCATACAAAGTCCAATAATTACATTGGAATAAATGGGGTATTAATCTTCTCAACATTTATCAATTAATGTGTGTTAACGACATTCCAAATATACTCTTTAAGGTATTTTAAAATGTACAATGAGTTGGTATTTACTGTAGTCACCCCATTGTACTACTAATTACTGGATATTAACTCTATAAAACTATATTTTTGTGCCCATTAATCATCCAAACTTCACCCCCTCGCCCCGCCACTATCCTTGCCAGCCTATGGTAGCCATCATTCTACTCTCTACCTTCGTGAGATCAACTGTTTTAAGTTATAGCTTCTACAAATGAGTGTGAACATGTGCTGTTTGTTTTTCTATGCCTGGCTTAATTCACTTAACATAGTTACCTCCACTTCTGTCCATGTGTTTGCAAATGACAGGATCTCGTTTATTTTTATGACTGAATAGTGTTCCATTATGTATAAGTACTGCATTTTCTTTATCCAATCATCTGTTGATGGACACTTACATGGATTTCAAATCTTGGCTATTGTGAACAGTGATGCCACAAGCATGGAAGTACAGATATGTCTCTGATGTACTGATTTCCTGTCTTTTGAGTGTATACCTAGAAGTAGGATTGCTGGATCATATGATAGTTCTATTTCTAGTTTTTCTAGAGACAGCCATACTGTTCTTCGCAGTGACTTACTAATTTACATTTCCACCAACAGTGTACAAGGGCTCCCTTTTCTCCACATCCTCACCAGCAGTGTTATTGCCTGTCTTTTGGATAAAAGCCATTTTAACCGAGGTTACATGTCTCATTGTAGTTTTGATTTACATTTCTCAAATGATTAATGATTTTGAGCACTTTTTCACATACCCCTCTTCCCTTTGTATGTTTTCTTTTGAGAAATGTCAATTCAGTTCTTTTGCCTATTTTAAAATCAGATTGTTAGATTTTTTTCCTATTGAATTGTTTGAGAATCTTACATATTCTGGTTATTAATTCCTAATCAAATGAATAGTTTGCAAATATTTTATCTCATTCTGTGGGTTGTATCTTCACAACTTTGATTGTTTCATTTCCTGTGCAAGAGCCTTTTAACTTGATGTGATCCCACTTGCCTATTCTTAAGGATGGTATGGCTAGATATAGACTTCTTGTTTGATGTTTTATTTTCTTTCTGTATTTTACACATGTTATTCCACTGTCATTTGTTCTCCGTTTTTCCTGATGTAAAACCTGCTGTTAATCTTATTGAGGAATACTTGTATGTGATAAATATTGCCTCTGTTGATGCTGTCAAGATACCCCTTTTCTCTTTACTTTTTGACATTTTGATTATAAAATGTTTCATTGTGGATATCTTTGAGATTGTCCTACTTGGAGTTCATTATATTTCTTGTATGTGTGGACTCAGATCTCTGAAAATGTCTAGTGAATATTTCTTCTAATATTCTTTCTGTCCTTTGCCCCATCTTTCTTCCTTCTAGGACTTCTACTATGTGTATGTTGATATGCTTGATTTTGTCAAACAGGTTTCTTTGATTCTGTTTATTTTTTTCATTAATTTTTACTTTCTGCTCTCAAACTAGATATCATTTGAATTACATTCAAATTATTGTTGTTTATTGATTATTCTACTTATTTATATTTACTATTCTACTTGTTTATATTACTTTTGAACTAGTGTAGTATATTTTGTAAATTGTAGTTATAGTACTTTTCAGTTATAGAATTTTATCAGAATTTATTTGAGTCTTTTTTATAAGTTTTATCTCTTTTTCTGTATTTTCTACTTGGTGAGGCATCATTCATCTAGTTTCTTTTAGGCTTTGTTCATGAATTTCTTTAGATATTTGACTATTTTGACACATAACTTAATGTCATTGTCTGGTGAGTCCAATGTGTAGGCTTCCTTGGAGACAGTTTCTATTGATGATCTTTCAAGGAGCCACCAGAGAGGTCCATGTCCACAAATGTAGTTCTCCAAAATTCATGTTCCAATTGCTCCCTGTAGCACCAGCAATACCTAACATAAATGTGGGCTATGATCTTCACAGCCATCACCTTGCTAGAAAGGGTGGGATTATTTGGAAATAATCTAAGTTATTTTTGTTTCATAAAATGATATCACAAGGCATATGAATCATGCATGAATTCATCCTATACACGCAACACTTGGCTTTGATATACCTCACCTGTTCAATGATTATGGAACTAAAATGCCCATTAAGTGAATTACTTTTTAATTCTCTGACACTAAAAGAGTAGTGGAGTATTGAAGGCCATATTTAATTTGTCTTTCTATGGGACTGAAAACAATTGTATTTGATAGCTTTATGTGGGCTGGCTCATACTGGGTACTCACAGACAGAATGGCTCTGTTCAAGCAGTTAAATGAACTTTGCCAGCTTCAGTTCTTTACATTACATCCTCATATAAAGTATAATATAAATGTATGCATCCTGTTTTTATAATATAAACATCTGCATCTTGTTTTATAGGTTTTATTTATATATTAGTAGGGGAATTTAATTTCAATCTTTCTACTATATATTGACATTCAGTGGCCACAGAGTGAAGATGAACGTGAGTTCTAATTCCTATACAGTTTCAAGGTACCTATGAATGATCCTGTTAAGCAACTACAATGCTGAATCACAAACTTTTTGCATTGATTCACTTTGTCCGCCCTCATGTGTTCAACTGCAGTGTGTAGTTTCACACTTTATTTCTGCTCACTCATGTTTTCCTATGTCTTTCCTAAATTTCTTCTAACAAAACCAACTAGAACAGGGCCTTCCTTTTGTCTTGCCACTGTTACTACGGGTTTTCACACATTGATCTGTGTGATCTCCAATCTCTGTGCCCCATCTTGTCCCACAAACTACATATTGCTGTTGCAATACAGATCCACTGGAATTCAGAGATGACTCCTGAAGAATACTGTATCTTGACTCTCTAACCACATTAAAATCATAAGATTTTTCTATTATTTTGTGGATTTTTTTTTTTCATATTGTATTTCAAAATCACCATTAAAATCTCTTTGGTCTCACCAAAGTTGATCTTGTTTGTTCTATGCTAAAGAAATTGCCAATAGTTTTCTAGGAATATCTGGGACTAAATGTTTTTGTTCAAAAGGAAGAGAAGGGAACTGGCTTCAACAATGTCATAATATTAGGTCAAGCTTTGTTCCAGTGGGTAGTAAAATGCTATCACTCATTTCTCCTCCTCTACCCTTCTCTTTATGCTCATTAGGTGATGCTTAGTGCTAAACTCACTTCCGTTTACACGGTAAGAAAGTTTCAAACCTTCTTTATAAGTGTTGATTTGAAGAGATTCAATTGAGTATTTCTGCTTATTCCTTCTGACAATCTACCATGCATAGTATGTGTACACATTCTTCATGATCTGTGGAGAGGAACTCAAACCAGCCCACCTCAACTTAGTTCATCCTGTGTTCTTTATTAAAAAATGCCATTAGTTGAAGAGTAAATTATGAATTATATTGTTTTCTAAATTCTTAAGTTGCCTCATTCATTCTCTTACGTGAAGTAAATGAGCATAATATCACTAATTATGTAGTCATACATACTCCAATTTATGTTTGGAGGATAGAAATGGTCATTTTTCACCAGATCTTTTCAGACGTATTTTTCAGTTTTTACATTACTTGGCCATTTGAGTAATAATTTCCTAATGAAAAATGAGTGGCCTTTGAATAATATAATGTCAATTCATACTTGTTTCTATGTCTACTATATTAGAAATTAGTAAAAATATTCAAATTAGTACTCAATTCTATTGCTGGTGAATAATAGCTAATAATGCAAGCTAATAATACTAAATATAAATATAAACTTTAACGCATATGACATAGTTTGGATGTTGTCCCCACCCAAATTTCATGTTCAAATTTAATCCTCCAATGCTGGAGGTGAGACCTGCTGGGAGGTGATTGGATCATGCAGTCAGATTTCTCATGAATGGTTTAGTACCATCTTCTGGGCACCTTTTTCATGACAGTGAGTGAGTTCTCATGAGATCTGGTTATTTAAAAGTGTGTGGCATCTCCCCCTCTTACTCTTGCTCCTGCTCTGGCCATGTGACATGTCTGCTCCCACTTCACCTTCGACCATAAACAAGTTTCCTAAAGTCTCCCCAGAAGCAGACCAGATGCCAGCATTACCCTTCCTGTATAGCCTGTAGAACCATGAGACAATTAAACCTCTTTTCTTTATAAATGACATAGTGTCAGATAATTATTCATAGCAAAGTGAGAATGGACTAATAGAACATGCAATGTTTCCTTTCTGTGTTTGTACATAATGCTGTAAAACTAAGTATGCTGGTTATTGGTAAATTTATGAATTTTATTTTGTTCTCTCATTTTAACTACACGGGACATCGTATTTTATGACATAAAACCATTGTGAAAGACTGTGTGTATTCCTTGTGTATTCCTTTCATTTTGAGTACACATTTAGTAAATATTTTTTAATGGATTAGTGAATTTTGTTTAGGAAATCACTCAGTTAGCAAAAGACTAGATAATCTTCAGTAAATAAAATACATAAGTGTATCTGAAGAAAGTTTAGGAATTAAATTGTACAAGAGTTGCAGGGGGTAGCTGACCTCTAAATACAGTATAGATACATTACCAGTTCCTTTCTAACTGAGCTAAAACATGATTACAGGGAGGCAGGGCAGAATCAGGGGTCTCGATGTTTTGCTGCTTTCCACAAGATTTGCAACTGTCACTTCTAGTATATATGTAAGAACATTTGAACACAAACAGTCTCTTGGGCAACCATCCAAATTCTGGGATGCCAGAAAGGATCTGGCATATGCCAGGTGTTATAGTCATCCAAATCCTGTCAAAATTTAATATATGATTTATCATTATCAGTTTGCATTTAATCTTTAAATAATCAAGAAAAAAAGACAATTAAGACAAGATGATCTAGAAAGCGAATTGGTTTTGTTTAGTAGTTAAGACTCTGGCTTTCTAGAGAAAGACTACCTAGATTGAAATCCTGTTCGTTTAGCAGTTTTGATTTTTATTACTATTTTTAAATTGACACATAATAAGTGGACATGTGTATGCACAGTTTACATAACCATTCTGCCCAGCCTGTTTACTCATCAGTGAAATTAGTATAATAGAGCTATTGAGAGGATTAAATGAGTTACTTTATATGGACTGCTTCGTACCTGTCACATAGTAAGTGATCACTCACTGTTAAGTATGATTATTATTGATACTGACACTGTAGCTAGAATTTATTCCAGAACAGAAAGATTGTATTAGCCTAAAAGTTGAAATGATCATACCTGCTTCTAATCCTTCTTTGATAAAAATATTAATGAAAACAACGTTTGTCTAAGTCTCTGCTTATATTTCTAGGTGGCACAGGTGCAGGTGTTAGTATCACTTTAAAGTGGTTTTCTGGTACAAAACCATTTTAAAGGTGACATGACATACAGGTCTTCAACTTTATTTCTCTTGAGTTTGTTTCCAATATTCAGAAAGTTATTCTTTGCAATTCAGTGAGAAAAATTATGATCAGTTTTAGGCATATCGACTTACGTACATATGGAAAGGCTGTTAGATAGTGGTTACTTCAAAGCAAAAGCATTCCTTTTTGATTCATATTTGTTTTTCTATCTGTAGAAACTAAGGGAAATACTAGGTGGTAAACATTGTTTCTTGGGAATACAACTTTAAGAATGGCTATAGAAGGTGGTAGTCTGTGCACATGTGTTGTTATGCATGATATATCAGGACAGTGCCTTGTACACAGTGAGTCTTCAATAAATATTTGCTAAATTGAATAAATCAGTATTGTAATATTACCTTCCAATATTATTTAGAAAGTGCTATGTCCTAGTAATTTGATATTTGGTGCAGAGAGATTATCTCATAGATGAGAGCACTAACTTTATAATGCTTTTCCAGTGTAGAAAAAAGCAGTGTTTTTTTTTTTTTTTTTTTTTTTTTCATTCAAATTTGCTCTTGTTTCACTAACTGGTCTTAGGTGATAGAATAATGTAGGAGTAGAATTATTACTATTTCTATTCTGTTTTGAAAAGTAAAAAAAAAAAAAAAAGTGTTAAATTCATACCCTAGCCTAGTAGGTATATTAATTGAATATGCATTTGGAGATTAGTTGTAATGAGTATATAAAATTTCAACCTGTTATTCTCTGCTTATACTAGGATTATATTTTGATAGGTAAAATTAATGTTTCTAATATATTTTAAAATTATGTCTTCTCTGTATGTGGTATTTCCCTTTGTTCTTTATTAATTTGCTTGGTACACTCTTTTCAGCGGTATCAATCTACCACCTGTTTGAAGTATTACAAATTCTGTATTAGAGAATTCCAAATTAATGAAGTTTGGCAGGATTATGATTATAGTTAATGTGAATAGGGATATCAATATAGAATATACTGATATTTTGGCATTTAATTTTGGTAGAAACAAATGGTCATAGGTCTTTTTAGAGCCACCATGAATACATTAATTAAGTAAAGTAATCCAACAATTTAGCAGAAAGAGAATACAGTTTTATTATCTACTTCCTGAAATGCCATCACATTTAATTTTTACAAAATAATTAGAAAGGGAAAAATTTACCAATTTAGAAAAGAGATAGAACTCAATGAAATCACTAGGCATGTTGGCAAGAAAATATTCACAATAGCAAAGACTTGGAACCAACCCAAATGTCCATCAATGACAGACTGGATTAAGAAAATAATAGATTTTTTGAGAACTGTTTAAACTCTCGGATTAGCTTTTGGCTAAGTCAAATAAGTGGGGACAAAATTTAAATTTTCCCTGTTACAAGGATCTTAAAAAAACTCTATGACTGTAACATAACAGATTCTGGTTGTTTTATTTTAGTATTTTTTCCATCAAAAGACTACAAAAAATGTTAGATTTTTGTATACCTCCCTGTTGAATAGTAGTGAGCCCTGAAATATTTTATGCAATGGAAAATTAAAACTTCCAGTATACACATGTGTAGTGCAACATTTCATAACCTTATGTGAGATCCAGAAATAATAACCATAGGAAAAAAATTCAAACATAGTCATTATGTGTTTACATAACATAATTTACTCTATAAGTTATCAAAATTAATATATTTTGTCATATATAATATATAATAATATAGCAACATTCTTCTTTTTCATTCATTCATCTTGAGTACATGCTCAGACTTTTGACTACATGTCTTGTCCTTCCATAAATATGTGTCTACTTCTTCTCATTTACCTGCCTAGAGAGTTGACTCTTTGCTTTCTGAGACTTCCACTTCATCTGTTCTCCTTAAGTCCCCACTTCCAGACTGCATGCCGATATGTTGCATTCCTTAATTATTCTACATATCAAATCTACAAATACTATTAAAGAAATAAAACATTTCTTAGATGCGTTAAACTCAGCCTGGAAAGTATATTTTGCTTTTTTAGATTCAAATTTAATCCAGCTCTGAGAACAGAAATAACCTATTATTATGCTTTTTCGGAAACATATGTACTGTATATGAATTACTTTTAGGTCTATTCATACAACAATATTTCTGAAAAATACCATTTGCGTTCCTTTTCTACATTCATAGACCCTAAATATTTTAAATATCTGAAGTAAATATATAATCAGATTTACTTTATCCTATAAATGGTTTAGGAATCTGAAATAAAATAGGTAACAAAAAAAAGAAAGAAAGAAAAAACAGCAATATGATTGTTAGAGTACCAAACACAGACATGGAGGATTGTACCACCTGTGCTGCTTTGAATGAGCATTTTTACATCACCGAGAGGGTATGATTACTTCAGTTCACCACTATTACCTCTCTCACTTTTCCATCCGTGGCTCTACTTTGGATTTAGTGATAGCATTCAGTGAAAAACAAACCAAGAAAACTGTATGTGGCCTAAGTGTTCAAATAAACCATAAATGGAAATTGCAATAAAGCCATTCAATTACATTAGATTAGGAGGAATCCCATTATTCTGCTTTTGTTTCTTCTTGTATTTTCTATTTTCCAAATACGTTTCAATTACTTGGTACAGAAGTGATATCGTTTGGATATTTGTACTCACTCAGATGTCATGTTGAGATGTAATCCTCAGTGCTGGAGATGGGGTCTAGTGGGAAGTGTTTGGATCATGGGGGCAGATCTTCATGAATGGCTTGAGCCATCCCGTTGGTGATAAGAGAGCTCTTGCTCTGAGTTCACAGATCTGGTCATTTAAAAGTGTGTAGCACTTCTCTCCCCCAACTCTTTCTCGCGCTCTTGCTCCTGCTTTTGCCATGTCGAGTGCCTGCTTCTGCTTTACGTTCCACCGTGATTTTAAGTTTTCTGAGACCTCCACAGAAGCTGATGCCGGAGCTAGGCTTCCTATACAACCTGTAGAAACATAAGCCGATTAAACATTTTTTTCTTTATAAATTACTCGGCCTCAGGTGTTTCTTTATAGCAATGCAAGGATAGCCTAACACAAGAAGTCTAAAAATTTATAAATTAAATCAACAGACTTCACCACTAATCTGGAAATATTACTTCAGTGAGAAATACTGTTTATTCTCATGTATCTTCATCAAAATTTGATAGTGAAGAACACAGTTTTTATTTTTTCATTTAAAATATCCATAGGAAAGAGTCCAAAGTTTCAGTTAGATTGGAGAAACAAGTTATAGTGGTCTGTTACACAACATGTTGACTGTATTTAATGGTAATGTACTTTATATTTCAAAATAGCTAACAGAGGATTTCAAACGTTCTCACCACAAATAAATAAGAAGTATTCATGGTGATGGATATGCTATTAAGTATCATTTGATCATTCGAAAATGTATAGATAAATCACCACACTGCACCCAATAAATATATGCAGGTAATATTTGTCAATTAAAAATAAAACAAATGTAAAACTCAAAATATTCACAGATAAGTTTTGTTTTTGTTTCTGTTTTAGAAAACAGTAAAGTCGTAGCTTCAAGAGCCCTCTCTACCTGAAACAGGTCAGAAAAATGAAAGGTCTAAAGTACTAAGAACAGTAGATCAGCCCAAGAAACAAATGCATCTCTCAAATGACTTCTAAGCCAAGTTATTTCCAAAGCACTTGTCTGTTTACAGAAAAATATTTTGAGATAAAAATGTGATTTTCAGGTCACTACCATGTAATTCTTATATCTTAGTATAAGCTATTTAAGAAACTTTCAGAAGTTAATATAATTTATTGGAATCATGCTGTCTCAAATTTCTCTATTCTAAGAATTTCTTTAGAATAAATATATAGACTGAGTTTGGTAGCTCACACCTAGAATACAAGCACTTTAGGAAGCCAAGGCAGGAGCATCACTTGAGCCTAGGAGTCTGAGACCAATCCTTGGCAATATAGTGAGCCCTTATATACACAAAAATTTAAAAATTAGCTGTTCGTGGTGATGCCTACCCGTAGTCCCACCTACTCCAGAGGCTAACGTGAAAGGATCTCTTGATCCTAGGAGGCAGAGGTTGCAGTGAGCCGAGATTGCACCACAGTGCTCCAGCCTGGGTGACAGAGTGAGACTGTGCCCCCGCCAAATAGAATTAAATATATACTTCATCTCTAAACAGCCTAGATTAAAACAGTTTAGAACACAATACAAAGACTCTAATATCCTATTCATTAAATGTGCAATATAACTACTTAATTTATATTGTGGAATACTAGAAAGAATACACCCTTATGATCAAAAAGACCGTGGTTTGAAACCCAGCTCTCCATTTACTAGCTATGTAATATTGGACAGTTCTTAAATTTCTCTAAGCCTGAGTTTGTATATATGAAAAATGAGGATTAAATTTAACTCACACACTGTGAAGATTAAATGGATAAAAATATAAGCAATTATTTAGCATATTGCCTGCCTCATGACTGGCACTCAAAAGTTATTATTATTATACTGATAATATAGGAGGGTATATAAATCTTGCTTTTCTGCTAAGTGTAGACAAAAATAAAATACTGTGCTATATTTGCATGCAAAGTTGTACCATAGTTGAAGTAAATTATAAAGTATACCGTTTAGCATAGAATAGGTTTTAGATGCCCTACTTTTCAAGTTATGTCATCTAATACATAGCAGCTGTGAAGAGGACAGGTCATAACTTAGGTACCCAATGAAGCAATATCAGACAAATCAACCCCTACTCCTGCCTTATGTGAGCATTTTTGTTTAGTTATTTTAACAAAACTCTTTTTTATAAATATAACTATTCATATGGTTAGCATGCAAATATTTATTTTTCATTCTTGCTTAAAAATAGATATTTGGAAGAAATTTGAACATTATTTACAGTAAATACATTAGCATGACATCTTACTTTTCTCTATTACTAACTTAATGATAGTTCATTTAGCCATGTAAAACAGATAGAAAATCTTTAACTTTATCCCACAATGAAGAGAGGGAGGTCACAAGTATAACATGGCAAATAATTTCTTAAGAACCAACATTTTTCTGTAACACTGTATTATTAAAATGCACTATCGACAGTTTTCCTCAATTTATCCTGTGATTATTTCTCTCTTATATTAAATTTGATTTCAAAACTAAGAAAGAGGGTTGAGCGAAGTGGCTCATACCTATAATCCCAGAATGTTGGGAGGCAGAAACAGGTGATCCCCTGAGGCCAGGAGTTTGAGACCAGCCTGGGCAACATAGCAAGAGTCCATTTTTACAAAATCATTTACAAATTACCTCAGCACAGTGGTGCACACTTGTAGTCTTAGCTACTTGGGAGGCTGATGGGGGAAGATTGCTTGAGGTCAGGAGTTTAATGTTACAGTTAGCAGTAATTATGCCACTGCAGTCCAGCCTGGGCAACAGAGAAAAACACTGTATACACAACAACAAACAAACAAACAAGCAAACAAAACCCAAGAAAGACAACAGCAAAAGCAAATAGTATTTAAAATATAAGCCTGATTGAAAATGTACTTTGATTAGGTGACAGCACTTATGTTTCCAGCATTTTCTTGAAAAAACTTTAAAACATATATTTCTTTTTCTTTATTTAATGATTTGGAAGCCTTAGTATTTATTCCACAAATATGCCTTTATTACATTCTCCATCTAATCTTCATTACATTCTCCATCTAATCTTCATTTAGGGCAAAAATGAGAATATATATTTCTCTTTATATCTTTAGATCTACATGTAGATCTAGGGCTTGATGTAGATATAAAATGAAAATGCTTGGTAATATATTTTCACCTAATGTGGGCAAAACCATGAGGTATCTGTACACACATCAATACTAACTTCAATATTCATAATACAACTTTAAGATCATATCCAGAAACCCTGAAAAAGGAGGGTGTTAATGAGTCTTTATATATTTATATCTATATAAATGTATGTATAGGTGACTATGTATATAAATATATATATATATATATAAATATATATATAGAAAATAGACTTCTGTGATGACACAAGCAAGGAAGAAAAGGCATACACACTTGGCAGATTCACAAACCTACTGAAAAAAATAGCTCTTCACATTTGAAACACTTTAGTATGTTCTATTCCAGCTCTTAAAGCTTTTGTGGTTATGTTAAATGAAATACTTGATAGACATCACTAATTCAATATATTTTGGAAAATGCAGAAAATATACTTTAATTATGAGAATGTATCCAAAATGAATCTTGTACCAACATGTAGCAACACTTAGTGATTTGTCTTCATTACTTAAAAATGATTACACCAGGCTGGGCACGGTGGCTCACACTTGTAATCCCAGCAATTTGGGAGGCTGAGGTGGGTGGATCACAAGGTTAGGAGATCAAGACCATCCTGGCTAACACGGTGGAACTCCATCTCTACTAAAAATACAAAAAATTTTTAAAAATTAGCCAGGTGTGGTGGTGGGTGCCTGTAGTCCCAGCTACAGCTACTTGGGAGGCTGAGGCAGGAGAATGGCATGAACCTGGGAGGCGGAGCTTGCAGTGAGCAGAGATCGAGCCACTGCACTCAAGCCCAGGCAACAGAGCAAGACTCCCCCTAAAAAAAAAAAGATTACCAGATTTTATAAATTAGTATCCAACACTCCATAATTGTTCTTTTTTTATTAATAGCTTAAAATTGTAATTTTGAATTGAAATACATGAATACATAATGTGATGATAATCTCTGGTAGATTTATGTATGTAATTTCTATAAGCCAAATCAAGCTATTTCTGCTTAAACATGATAAAAGATGCTTTACCTTTAAAAATAGGTCACGTTAAATAAATAATATATTTATTGTAGACTGTTGGTCTTAATGTTTAATACAAATCACTCACAAATTTATTGACTCTTATGAAATAAATGAAAAACAGTAACATTATAACAAAATATTCTCAGCAGTCTTCATAAAACCAGTAAGTGTGTTGTATTTAAAATGTTGCCACATTAAAACTGACAACTGAAATGAGTAACTGAAGCATGTCTCAATTCTGTTCACTGAGCTAGCTTTAGGGCTCTTCTGGAAAAAAACACATGTTGCAGACACATCTGTGACTGTTTTTCTGAAGCAGGTTTCAAGAGGTTTTACATTTATCCATCTCCTTAAAGGGCTGGAGGAAGACATGTAGGAAGAAGGGCAGATAAGCAGTTAGGCAAATAGATACATTCTTGTGAGACTTTAGTTAGTGCCCAGTAAATCTAGATTTTACATAAGATAAGGTGAATGTCTGAAGAGAAAAAAGGAGTAAAGGAACAAGAGTCAATTACAGAGATGACTCTGGGTAGGTGGAGGAATGAGTCTGGACTTTGTTCTGCACTTTGGAAGGTAAGCTTGTAATGACGTTATCACTGTGCAATCTAACAGACTTTGCTTGTAGGAGCTAGACTTAGATTGTAGACCCAAAGTTACAATTCACATGTCATTGTTTACAGGAGGCCAGCAAAGAATTTGCTTATGAATGATCTGTGATGGCAGTCCTTTGTAAATGCCTGAAGGCTTTCTCCTTCCATCTGTTCTGGTTGATACATAATATTATTAACACCTATTATCTTGAAGAGGGTGTTACAATAACTATGTATTTTGCATAAGAAGTTTGGGAATTCTTGAGATTTTTAAATTTTATTTACAAAACAATGAATAAGCAAATATTTTAATGTTACATTAAATATTGGTTGGATGAGTGCTTACCTCCCTTTACCTTGCCCACTATTTAAAAAAAAAAAAAAAAATCCAAAGCTTTAGCAACTACTGCAGAAGTCTTTCAACAGTGTTAAGTCTTAATCTTAATGCATAAGTCTTCACATTTAAGGGACTGTCATTTATGTATAGATTATGTGAATGTCTCAACATTTTGAATGGATTAACCTTTTTTCAGATGTTTTTGGCCCAGTGTGGTGTAACAAAAAAAGCATGAGGTTTCCTGCAGTGAAATAATTGATCCAAATTAAACAAACAAAAGTGATCACTGATGTCTCTTGACCCAGATATTGCTTATATCACAATCCCATATCATTCTTTTTCTAGCGCTTCTTATATTTCATTAAATCTAGTACTCGATTGTTACTTTTTGCTTTCACATTTGCATCACATATCATCAGTATACCCAGTGAAGCTGATCAAATGGTAGTGCTATACATGCTCTGCACTTTGCTGCTGCAAGGCACCTGGCTCATAATTGCCCCTTTCTACTCAGTGAAGATCTTCAAAGAAGTCCTCACTACAGCCAAATACAAATTACTTTTACACGTTTTGCTTCTTTGTCAAGTCACTGTCAGCTGTAATGTCAAATAGACCCTCAGACTAACTGATTCTGAGCAAACCCTTCCTATTGACACGATTCCTGACCCCAGTTTTTCTTTTTCTGTTTTCGTAACTGCCTGATGGGTTCTTCCTGACTGCTGCACAAACATCAATTCATGGCATTGCAGTAAAGAAAGAGTTTAATTGATGTGAGACTGGCCACGCCACTTGGGAGATGACGTTATTACTCAGATCAATCTCATTGACGGCTTGTATTTAAGGGTTTTTCTAAAGCAGTTTGGGGAAGGGGTGGGGATGGCTAGGCAATGGGAGCTTGCTGCTGATTGGTTGGGTTGGAGATGAAATCATAGGGAGTTGAAGATTTCCTTTTATGCTGAGTCACTTTTGAGTGGGGCCACAGGAGAGGTTGGTGGGTCTAGGTGGAGCCATTTGTGTCAGACATGCAGAAAACCTGGAAAGGTATCTCAAAAGGCCATTGTTAGGTTCTACAATAGTGAAGTTTTATCCAGGAGTAATTGCAGAAGCTGCATATCTTGTGATCTCCAGAATCATGATGGGCAATTCTTTATGTCTACACCTTAGCAGAATTCAGGCTTCTCTCCTCCTCCTAGCCTGGTGGTCTCTGATGAGCTTTACAAAGGTGGTTGAAGTTTGGGGAAGGGCTATTATCATTTAAGCTGCCTTAAGCCCATCAATAATTAAGGAAGCTTGAATGCTAAATGCAAGAAGGTGTTGGCTGAATCATACCTCCCCCACTGCCAGAATTTTCTCAGTGATATAATTTATGCAAAGAGATAATCATTTTCACTTCACCACATCAAGTTTGGTAAATGGCCTATAATTTTCTTGGTGTTTAAACTCTGTTCCATCTACTTTTGACTGAAGTTTTTTCTAACAACAAAGATAACTTAGCTAGGAAAAATAAAAACATTTACAACACTTAAAAGTTTTATTCACCCTTCTCTCCATTTTCAAATGCCTTTCTCACTATTTTCTACTCATCTAGGCCACATCTATTCATCAAGACTAATCTCACTTCTACTCTTTCTGTATCCTAAAAAGGCTACCCTGTATTTTTTTCTCTTGCTTTCATTAATCATGTTAGCCCTGAAAGGTGGTGATGATGATGACAAAGGAAAGCTTTCCCTTTGCCCTCTGAAAGTTCACTGATATATCAACTAACAAAGGGCAGATTAGTTGGAGAAAAGTCATACAAATTAACATGCAAACTAGGGAAACCACAGATGATTACCTTAACTAGTAAGTTTGCGGTATTTAATATGCTTTCAATGAGGTTCAGAAGTTTATATACAATCTTGAGGATGCAGATATAATGAGGGGCTTAGATTATGGGAAAACAGGTTATTGCAGGGAGAGAAAAGGAGGCCTGGCTAGCAAAGGTAGTAGAATCTAAAATGTTTAGCTCATAGAAGTAGAGAGTAGAATGTGGTTATCTAAGGCTGTAGCAGGGGGTTGTGAGGAGGCAGACTGGGAAAGGAGAGATATGGGTTAAAGGGTATAATGATTCAGTTAAAAAGAAGGAATAGGTTTTGGTGATCTAATACACATTACTATAGTTAATAATAATGTATTGTATACTTCAAAACAACTTAAAAGGGACATTTAAACATCTCATGACAAAGAAACAGTATTTGAGGTGATAAATAAGTTGATAAGCCTTATTAGATTGCTGCACGATGTATGCATGAATAAAAACATTATATTGTTTTCCATAAATGTATTCAATTATTATTTGTCAATTAAAAAGAAAACTAAAAAATAATCCCCTTTGAGCTTGGCACTATTTTACAGATGGAAGAAGTTAAACATTAGTAAAGATAACTAAATTAAAGACCCTTAATTAAGTGTTTACACTGAAATTAAGTATCAGAGTTCAGAGCTTAACTTAGTAACTACACCACAAAACTTCCTTTCAAATTTCATTATTTTCACAAAATAATTAAAGCAGTATTGAATGGTAGTTTTTTGACATCTCTTGTGATTTTGTTATTTGTTTTATTAAAAATAGACTGTTTCTGTTGGCAAGTATATATAAGGGAAAAAATTATTCCTGGCCTCACCACACTGAATTTGTTACATAACTAGTATTCATTTTCTAGGGCTGACATAACAAAATATCACAGACTTGGTGACTTCAACAACATACACTGATTTTCTCACATTTCTGGGGTCAAAAGCCCAAAATCAAATAAATTTTAGAGTTTTAGATGAAAGTGACCTACATTTTTATGATCTCATAATTTGTTATTATTAAATAACAAAAACACTTAACATTATTGTTACCAGTGGCAAATCTGTGCGGGTCTGCAACAGTTCAGTTCTTGCCTCCTCAGAGGAAAGAATTCAGCCAAGGGGCAGAAGTGGATTTAAGGCAGAGGGAGAGACTGAGGCAAGTTTTAGAGCAGGCATGAAAGTTTATTAAAAAGTTTTAGAGCAGGAATGAAATGAAGCAAAGAACAATTGGAAGAGGGCCAGGTGGGTTCCTTGAGAGATTCAAGTGCCCTGCGTGACTTTTGACTTGAGATTTTATACATGGGCATGGTTCTAGGGTGCACATTTCTTCTCCCCTGATTCTTTCCATGGAAAAGTCTGTCCACACACATAGTGTCCTGTCAGCACATGAGAGGACTGCATGCACAGTGTGTTTACTGAATGCGTGCACATGCTCATTTGAGGTGTTTTTCCCTTACCAGTCAAATGTTCCTAGAGAAAGGTCATATGCCAGTTAAACTTTGCCATTTTCCCTCTTAGTGCACATGCCTGGGCCTGCTCACCCAACTGCTGACATCTTATCAGGAAGCTGCTGACCACTAGCTGCAGGTATTTTATATCTATTGGGAGACTGCCTTTCCCTGATGCTGCTGTGATCAATTATTATTTTAGAGAGACAGTTTAACAACTGCCTGACCATCATCTGATCATTGTGTGACATTTACTGGGGGTTCTCCTGCCCTGCTCATGTCTGCCCAGATACCTGCTGTAATATTTCACCCTTCAAGAGTCTAACACCCAATTTTTTTTGAAATATGGACAAAAGTCAGACTTCTGTAACTGCTTCATACAGACAGATGGGTTGTAGTGGTTGTTCTGTGTGTCCTGGGCTCTTGCTAGCTGTCAGGGCAGCATGCCTTTATGGGTTGGTGAAAGCAATATCTATTCAGGTTCAAGGGAGAAAGGGTCAGGGGTTTGCCTCTGTCATCTACCACTGATGAACAGTGTAAAGATTATCTGTAGAAGAGAATATTTCTCTGTAGAAGGGAATATTGAGAAGACAATATTCCTCACTGAGAATCATCTGGAGCATGGTGGCCTGAAGGTTAAAATTGACACATCAGGTTATTAGATTTAGAAGACATGGACCAAAAAGGAACAAAGTAGGATACTTAAAAGGGGGTCTATAAAGTAAAGAACCCAGGAACACCATTTAATGAACCCTGGGAGGCTTATTCCCATAAACTGGAGGCTTTATTTAGTTGTCTGATATTGTCTTGTACTTTTCCCAACTGACTTACCCCAAAGCAACATTTTTTCATCATAGACTAAACAAATTTCTCCCTGTGCTGCCATTAATATGTCTAGTCCTCAGTGACTGTGGAGGACTAAGGCTGCTAAAGAGTCAATTTGTTTTTGCACAGTTGTTGAGTTTATAGCCATGGCACCAATGTTGTTGGCTATTTCCTTTGAGAGTTGGCTATAGGTCATTGAGGCTTTTGTGATTCCAGTAATTCTGGTTCCCCATCCCAGCTATAATTCTGAATCTCATGAGAAGGAGAACTAATTGGATAACCCTCTTCACCCTTGGCGAGATGTAATGCCTGTAGATTGGTACTTGAAGAGAAAAATTGCCAGGGGCTATGAAGTTGTCTGGGAATACATAGCCTATGGTACAAGTTCTAGTCCAGTTAGTCAGGAAGCATTGTTGAAATTATTGTCCACAAATATAGAAGGTTTGCTGGGTTTTAAGACAAGTAAATATATCAAAATGCAACAAAAGTCTGACTTTATTTTCAGCATTGCTAGGGGGCCTGGCTAACTCTGTATGTCCCCAGGCCTTACAGAGTTGCCTTACGTAATGCCTTTAAATTAGGCAAGTTATACAATTATTAAGAGTCATGGTAGCAGTTTATGACCTTAAAGCATTTAGAAGACCTGATAACTTTTTAAATTGTACATTTCTTTCATAAATTCCCTTTCACAATTTTTTTATACCTTACATAGTCCATCTATGACATGCTGGGACTTTTTGACTTGTCCTAAACCTCTCTTTTTTTAAACAACCGGTCATTTTATTTTAGGACAAGAATTTACCATACAAGATCGTTTTCTTTATAAAATCTCTTTTTAACATTTCTTACCAAAAATTCCTCTTTTGTTTTATAACGTTTGAATTAAGTAAAAGTCTTTTTCCTTCTGTTAGGACGTTATAGTTTATGCCACATGTTACTGTGTGAGTCCTTTGAATCGGGAGCAGATAAAGAGATTATCAACATACTGTAGAAGCTATCCCTCCTCAATATATTGCTCAGATTTCTTGCTAAGGCTTTTCTGAATAAGTGTGGGCTATTTTATAAGTTCCTCATGTGGGGCTGTCCACGTTAAAGTTATTGGCTAAGGATTTAGGTAGCATTTCTGGAAAAAATAGGGCTATTAGATGAAAAGATGAATTCAGAGGTTGGGAAAGTATTAATCAGACACCCATTTTGGAAAATATATATTTGCCTCAAAGGTATGTGGGTTATTTAGGCATTACCAGGAACTGGTGGGAGAATGGCAATTAGTCCCTTAAGTAATATAAAAGGGTATGAATCTTTTCTTTTGGATAGAGGCTCTGCCATTTACCCCCATTACCTGACAAGATTTGGAGAAGAGTTGCTCAGAAAAGGAGATTCACACATAGTATGCAACTCTCGAACCCAAAAGGAAAATGTATAATTTTATTCCTTGCCTCCAGATTTGCCCTTGGCTTTGTCTTCTTGGTGATGATGTCTCATTTGGAAGCCAGCCAGAGGAAAGAGCCCCTTCAGCTCAAGGCCGTCAGGGGTGGGGATTCTTTTCCAGGGGCCCTTTAGCAGTCAGGGGAGTCCCATTTCCAGCAGCTGAGCTTGTGGAAGAGGGAGCAAGCCATGAGGGACTTTTTCTCATTTATCCCATTGGGGCAGCTTGCCTTCCAGTTGCCTGGCTTCCAGGACCCATGGCAGTTACCTCGGAGGGTATTCTGAGAGCAACATGAAGGGGCCTGGCGGGCTTGTAAAGTTGCCAGTTGTTGAGCTTGTCTCTTGTCACTCCATTTCTCCTTCTCCTTAGCCCTGTCCTCCTTGTGCTCTTCTCAGTTATAAATGACTGAGGAGGCTAATTTGAGGACTTTCTGCCTAAGGACACTGGGCTCTAAGGCTGACTTCAATTTTCTCCCAGTTCATGAGAATGCATTAGAGGGGCAGGTCCTGCGGTATGGAGACCCAGTTACCCATTTCTGAAGAGAGAACAGAGGTGATAAAGGAAAAATAAGGGCTGTTCTTTTATTTCCCTATTACTCTTTCCTGAACAGGGCATCCTTCATTCATCTTTGGGGTTCTGGAATGAACTGGTCTCACCAGGTATCCTTAATCTTGATCTCATCTCATCTTATGAAGGAAAAATTACCCACTTGAGGACACAGGAGATAGCTGAATGGACGAGAGGCCTCCATTTATCCTTGGGGTTCTAGAAGGAACAAATCTTACTGGAGTACTCTTAACCTTGCTTCATCTCTGTTCTAATGGTAATCCATTGGAACCAGCCTTCTTGTTGAAGAGATGAACCAACCTTCATCTCTGTCCTGTGGGTACTTTAGTCTCCTGTGCCTGTGACCTTGGGCTGGCCTATATCCTTGTCTCCATGACCTATAGTGACTCTAGTTTGGAGTATTCAAGCAACAAAATGATTATCTATTTTATCAGATTCCCACTCTTATATTTTGTTAAGTAGACCAAAAGCCTACTTTTCATCCTACTGCTGCAAGGGCACTTGACTTGCCTCCCTTTGACTATATAGCCTTGAAGATCCTGATGCATATTAAGAAGGGCATGGAGATGATTAGTGAAATGGCTGAAAACATGTGTTTCGGGATCCTCATCCTCCTGGGGTAACATGCAGAACAGATGCTTAAACACACAGTCCATTTGCTACAGAAGGAAGTGGGAGGAAGTGAGATGGATACTCATGGAAAGGCTTCATAAGTCTACAAAAACAGCAGCCCCTGAATTTGAGAGGGCAGTGTTTATTTTCCCCCTTGACATGAAGGAGAAACATTTGGAGGACTTGAGGCCTGGGACAGGGCTTGCAAATGGCAAAGGAAGAATTTTCCCTCTGCACAAAAGGGACTAACTCAAACAAAAAGCAAGTAGGTGGACACCTTAAAGGGCCATAGAGTGAGGTCTTTTGCAGGTGGGCAAACCACTTCGAAAGTCACCAAAAAACTTGGCACTGGATTGTAACAGGTATGAAAACCATACGGTAAGTCACAAGGAGCTGGCAGAGCCAATCACTATTTGTAATGGCAATGAGCCAACAGACAGGTAAAGGGTTGGAGGTCATCCAAGCTGCTAGGATGTATAGGACATCCTACCTGTATAGGATGTAGGACAAGAATAAATCTCAGAGGACATCTGCAAGGGAGCCTATGTCTAGGCTATGAGGCAAACACAGCATGAGCTGCAGGCACATGAATAACACAAAAGAATTGTGTGTTTAAGGGAGAGAAGGAAGTCACATGGCATGCAAAGTGAAAGCAAAGAAAAGGCAGACTTGCTCCCAAGATGGACAGCATGGTGGGTGTGCAATACCATTTCAGAATACACGCAGAAAAAGCAGGAGGATAGGTAGTGCAGGTTTTGGGGAGATATTTGGTTTTAATTGAAAAAACAGAGAAAACCCTAGACATTACACAGTTTTAGGATTTAGCCCTACCACTATTGTGAGCCTCCTTTCCAGGAGGGCCATTAGTGTCTCAGGTCTTCTTGGTGTGGACTACAAAGTCCTTCCCACCCCCACAAGCCACCCACCAGGGTGAGCAGAGACATTGTGGCCAGAAGGAATCATTCTGGGGGCTGGTTAGTAAGGAGAGTGAAGGGGGAGAAGGAAACCACACCTCTAGCCAAAGAAGGTGTATTAGTCCGTTTGGATGCTGCTGATAAAGACATACCTGAGACTGGGCAATTTACAAAAGAAAGAGGTTTATTGGTCTTACAGTTCCACATGGCTGGGGAGGCCTCACAATCATGGTAGAAGGCGAGGAGGAGCAAGTCACAGCTTATGTGGATGGCAGCAGGCAAAAAGAGAGCATGTGCAAAGAAACTCACGTTTTTAAAACCATCAGATGTCGTGAGACCCATTCACTATCACAAGAACAGCATGGGAAAGACCCGCCCCCATGATTCAACCATCTCCTACTGAGTCCTTCCTATAACACATGGGAATTATGGGAGCTACAAAATTTGATTAGGGTGGGGACACAGAGCCAACCATATCAAAAAGCAAGGAACAGAGATTTCTTACCACTAGGGAACATATCCAAGTCACAGCACCGAAGTATGTTACCAGCAGTGAATACATACAGGTCTGCAGCAACTTGGTTCTTGACTCCTTGGAGGAAACATTTTGGCCAAGAGGCAAACGTAGATATAAGGCAGAGAGAGAGACTAAGGCAAGTTTTAGGGCAGGAGTGAGTTTATGTAAAAGATTTAGAACAAGAACAAAAGAAAGTGCCCTTGGAAGAGAGCCAAATGAGTGAGTTACTTGAGAGATCCAAGTATCCTGTCCAACTCCTGACTTGGGGTTTTATACATTGGCATAGTTCCAGAGTTTGCATTTCTTCTCCCCAGATTCTTTCCTTAAAGTAGGTTGCTCACATGCATGGTGGCCAGCATGAGGGGCCACAGGTGTAGGGTATTTACTGAAGTTGTACACATGCTTACCTGAAATGCTTTTCCCTTACCAGTGGACTGTTCCCAGAGGAAGGGCATATGCTGGTTAAAATTGACCATTTTGCCTCTTAGTGTGCATGCTTGAGCCTGCTCACCCAAGTCCTGAGATCTTATCAAGAATCTGCTGATAACAAGCTTCAGGTGCTTCCTATCTAAAGGCAGACTGCCTTTCCCTGGCACAAGCTGTGATCATTTATTATTTTAGAGACAGTTTAATGACCGACTGACCATCACCTGATGGTCGTCAGACATTCCTCGAGGGAGGGATCCTCTCCTAGCCTTCTCATGACTGCCTGGCTACGTACTCTAAAAATATCATAAATGTTAAAAACATATATGTTTTCATAGCTGTCCATGTGCTTTGGATTTTATGGGAGAATTGTAGACTTTTGCTTTATGTTATCCTTATAGAGCCGTGTGCTGCATAACAACATTTTAGTCAACTACAGACTGAGTATACCATGGTAGTCCCATGAAACCTGAACAATTCCTATTATTTAGTGACATCTTAATAATCCTGACTCAGTTTGGATCTAGGCTAATGTATATTTTCATGTCTTAGTTTTTAACAAAAAAAGTTTAAAAAGTAAAATAAATAAGTAAAATTAAAAACTTAAAAATAGAAAAATGTTTATAAAATATGAACATAAAGACAAAATATTTTTGTGCAGCTGTGCAATATGTTTGTGTCTCGAGTCAAAAAAAGATTATTACAGAAAAAATAAAAATAAAGATAAAAATTATCTTTCTTCAATAACAAATTACCTTATTGTAACTAAATAAGCTGCTACAGTTAGCTGTCTCATTTATTGTTAAAGAAAGATAAATTTTAAAATAAATGTCACTGTTTATAAAGTCCACAGTAGTGTACAGTAATGTTGTAGGCTGCCACATTTACACACCACTTACTCATTCACCCACAGAGAAACTTTTAATCCTGAAAACTCCATTCATAGTAAATGTCCAATACTGGTATACCATTTTTTATATTTTATAATGTATTTTCCTGTACTTTTTTATGTTTAGATATGTTTAGCCGGACAAATCCTGTTGTGTTACCATTGTCTACGGTATTCAGTACGGTAACATGTTGTACAGGTTTGTAGCTGAGGAGCAATAGGCTGTACTGTAGAGCCTATGTGTGTGGTAGGTTATGTCATGTAGGCTTGTGTAAATACATTCTATGATGTTTGCACAAGAAAATTGCCTATTGATGCGTTTTCAGAAGGTATCCCTGTTGTTAAGCAACTTGTGTCTGTATATATAGTGTATCTTTGTATGTTTGTCTGTATATATACATGTGTGTATATAAGAATGAAAGCAGGTTCTAGAGGTCTATTAACTTGGATCCTGTCTATTGTTACCTCATTTGGCATAGTATTTAGCTTGCGTCTAGATTTCTGGATAGATATCCTTTTAGAATCATAAGAATATGCAAGATGCCCTGAAACTTAAAATTCTTACATACATGTGAAGAAAATGTCACATTTTATTATTAAATTGTATTTTAAATCATAAGGAATGGGCATATTTTAAAATTGGGAGTTAGTAGTCAAGGCAGTATCTGTACGATGAGGTTCAAGAGGCTAGAGGAGCAACAGAACAGGGAATTACGGGGCAGAAGGGGAACTCCAGCAGACAGACAAACAGTAGCATCAATAATAATTTAATTGAGACTACCTCTGCATAACAAACAGTGAAGGGTAATACATGAATCTTAGCATTTGCGTCCTGCCTGCGTTTTAACTGAATTTTTGTTAAAGATAATGACATATCAGTTTTTTCAAGAAAATAAATATGTAAGAACTTGGGAGGCAAGCATAACATCAGAATTCTTAAAGAATACAGAAAAGATAAATCAGGAGTCTGAAACCCACTATAAAATTGAAGATTTTATAGAATTACACCACAATTTTAGCTAGCATATTTTTACCTATAGGAATGTTGATAAATACTAAATAAAATTCTGCTGCTGTCATTAGTATTTTTAGTGGTGCCATGTAATACTACGGCATTTAATAATTAATAAATTCAATAATTAAACAAATCATTTAATTTAATAAATTATTTAATAATTTATTAAATTATTAAATAAATTATTAATAAATTAATAGTTTATGAATTTAATAATTTATTATTAAAATTATTACATATGGTATTAAATTAAAAATTAAATTATTAAATAATTACATTATTTAATAATTTAATAAATATTAGAGGCATTTAATAATTAAGCAGAATTTGTCCTAATCTATATAATAGTTTTTCATCAAACTACAAATATTCATTTACTTTTATTTTTTAAAATTTATACATTATAATTGTATATAACTATGAAGTACAATTTGATGTTTAAATACTATATATGTTGTATAATGATCACATCATATTTATATGCATCATGTGATATATTTATATCTTTGTGCTGAGCATTCAAAAGCTTCTCTTCCATCTATCTGCTAATATACAGTACTTTACAATTAACCACACTCACTCTACTGTGCAATAAAATATCAGAATTCATTCCTCCAATCTAATTGTCACATTGTACCTTTTAACCACGCTCTCTCCAGCCTCCCTTTCCCCACCCTTTCCCAGTCTCTAGTAACTACTGTTCCACTCCTCGTTTCTACGATATCAACTCTTTTGTTTCTTAATTTCACATATTAGTGAGATCATGTGGTAGTTGTCTTTCAGTGTCTAACATTTTATTTAACATAATGTCCTCTAGGTCCATCCTTGTTTCATAAGTGGCAAGATTTTAATCCTTTTTATGGATAAATAGTATTTACTTGTGTATATATACTACATTTTCTTTATTCATTCATTAATTGTTGGACACTTGAGTTTATTCCATGTCTTGTCTTCTCTAATTAGTGCAGCAGTAATTAAGGAAGTGCAGATGTCTTTGTAACATACTGATGTCATTTTCTTTGCATATATACCCAGTAGTGGGATTGAAAGATCCTATGGTATCTATCTAACATGTAGGTATTTATATGGTAGTATTATTTGCATTTTTTGAGGAATCTACGTGCTGTTTTCCATAGTAGCTGTACTAATTTATAATCAGGCCAAGAGTGTGTTCACTTTTCTCAACAAACTCACCAAGACTTTTCTTTTTTTTTTTTTGTTAACAGTTATTCCAACTGGCATGAGGTAGTATCTCAATGTGGTTTTGATTAGTGTTTCCTTGATAATTAGTGATATTAAGCATTTTTATATACCAGTTGGCCATTTATATGCCCATTTTTGTGACATGACTATTAAAGTATTTTGACCATTTTGACATTATTTGGTTCATGGTGAATTGTTTAAATTCTTTATATACTCTAGATATTAACCCCTTGTCAGTTGTATAGCTTGGAAATATTTTCTCACAATTTGAACATTATCTTTTCATTTTGTTAATTGTTTCCTTTGTTATAAAAAAGCTTTTCATTTTGGTCTAATTCATCTTGTTTCTTTTTGTTTTTGTTGCCTGTGCTTTTGAGGTCTTATTTAAACACTCCTTGCCCCTCCCAGTGTCACAAAGCATTTCCACTATGTTCTCTTCTAGTATTTTAATACTTTTGAGTTTTATATGCATGTTTTTAATCTACTTTGAGTGGATTTTTGTATATGGTAAGAGGCAGGATTCTAGTCTCATTCTCCTGCAGCTGTGTATCCAAATTTCTCAGCACCGTTTATTGAAGAAATTTTTCCCAGTGTGTGTTGTTGAAACTTTTATTGAAAAATCACTTGACAATAGATGTGTGAATTTCTTTCTGGGCTCTGTGTTCTGTTCCATTGTTCCTTGTGTCTGTTTTAATACCAATACCATGCTTTGTTGGTTCCTATAGTCTTGTAGTATACTTTGAAGTTAGGTAGCGTAATGGCTCCAACTTTTTTTTTTTTTTTTTGCTCAGGATTCTTTTGGCTATTCAAGATATTTGTGGTTCCATATGAATTTTAGGATTTGTTTTTGTATTCCTGTGAGGAATGTCATTTGTGTTTTCATTGGTATTGCATTAAATCTGTAGATTGCATTGGGTAGTATGGCCATTTGAGAAAATTAATTCTTTCAATCTATTAACATGGGGTATCTTCCCATTTTTTGTGTCTCTGTTTTCTTTATTACTCTCTTACAGTTTTTATTTGTTAAGGTTATTTCTAGATATTTTATTTTTATAGATATTTTAAATGGAATTGCTTTGTGATATCTTTTTGAGATAGCTTGCTATTAGCATGTAGATACACGACTGATTTTTGTATGTTGAATTTTTATACCATGACTTTACCGTATTTATTTATTTTAACAGATTTTTGTGTAGTCTTTAGAGTTTTCTATATATAAGATAATGCCATCTGCAAATAGATACAATTTGGCTTCCTCCTTTCCAATTTGATGCCTTTCATTTTTCTTTTTTGTCTAATTGGTCTGGCTAGGTCTTCCAGTACTATGTGGAAGTGGTAAAAGTGGCCATCTATGTCCTATTCTTAATCTTAGATAAAAAGTTTTTAGTTTTTCCCAATTCACTAATTTGTGTGTTAGCTTTGGGTTTGTAATATATGGCGTTTATTGTACTGAGGTACATACAGTCTATGTCTAATTTGTTGAGAGGTTTTATTTTTTATCATGAAGACTTGTTAAATCTTATCAAATGCTTTTTCTGTGCCTATTACGATGATCATATGATCTTGTTTGTTTTGTTAATGTGGTGTATCAAATATATTAATTTGTATATGGCGAACTCTCCTTGCATCCCTGGGATTAATCTCATTTGATCACAATAGATGTTTTTAATGTGCTGTTGAATTTGGTTTGCTTGTATATTGTTGAGAATTTTTCCATCTATGTTCAAGAAACCTACAGTTTTTGTTGTTGCATTCTTGTTTGGTTTTGAAATCAGGGTAATGTTGTTATGTGAAATGAATTTGAAAACTTTTTTTTTCTCTTTTTCTATATTCTAGATTAGTTTGAGGGTGATTGATATTAGTTGTTACTTAAATGTTTGGTAGAATTCAGCAGTGAACAAGCTCAGCCTAAAATTGGTAGAAGAAAAAAAAAATGAAGCTAATACTAGAAATAAACAAAATACAGACTAAAAACATTCAAAATACCAATGAAGTGAAGAATTGGTTATTTGAAAAACTAAACAAAAATCATTAGCTAGACTAAAGAAAAGAGAAAATATGGAAATAAAATCAGAGATGAAAAGGGAGACATTACAACTAGTATCACAGAAATACAAAAAAAAAACATAAAAGTGTATTATAAATAAGTATAGCCCAACAAATTTGAGAACACAAAAATGGATAAATTCCTAGACACATGCAACCTATCGAGATTAAATTATGAATAAATAGAAACTCTAGACAGACAAATAATGAGTGAGAAAATTAAGCAGTAAAAAGTCTTTCATCAATAAAGGGCCCAGGTCTTGATTAATGTAACAAATGTCTTTTGAAAGTCCATTGTTTATCAACATTATTAACACTAAAAATGTAGACACTATTTTCTTTATTTTGAAGAGTTTACATTTGAACAGAGATATAAAGAAATAAATACAAGCTAATACATATAAAGCAAAAAATAAAAAGTTTAGACAACAAATGCTTCTGAAAGTAAGAAATAACACTATTGGCTTAGTTGGCAAATAATGACAATATTTTGAAGACATATCAGAGGACTTACATAAAACATTTCTTAAATCCTCTGTAGATATTATAGATCCTAGAGATGAATAACCTTTTTATACAATTTATGCATTATTCCTCTTCATTTCTTGAGAAGTTTAGTTTCTGGCCTATCATATATATTTCCTGATCTATACCATCTTTTTTATTCTTGGCAATCTCAGTATCTGTGTAGATAAAACTTAGAGTAGCCTGGCCTCTCAATTCCTTCACCTCCAGTAGTAACATATGTCCCCCTCGCTCAGCTCTCAAATCTTGTGGCCACACTCCATCATCTTGTCCTTATCAACAATGGCATATGTTCCATAGCATTGATTTCAAGCAATCAAGTCTCTGGTCACTTCCTCCTACCCTTTCAGTTCATTCCTTCAAAATTATTTTAGCCTTATTGGGTCTGCCAACCCACTAACCTTCACACATACCTAATGTCCTCACTTCACTACTTAGCCAGCTTGCACTCCATGTAGCATGATTAGAATCACATACCTGCATATGCCCTTACTTTCTCTTCTTCCTTTGTACTTTTCTAGAAAAACAAAAACCTTGGTTAAGTTTAGCTTGCCACATATTTTGTGCCTGTATCTAATAAGAACTATATTAATAGTCTAATCTTAAATATTACAGCAAAAATCAACTGGACCTGTAATACTACATAGTCCTAATGTAGTTTCCTAGTCAGTTCACCCTTTCACTCTCATAAACAGCTCTTCTTCACCTTCATCTCTTATCCTCAACTTCCAAAACTTTCTCCTAGTTCTTATTTTTATACTCTTTAAATGTAGAAGTCACCCGAGGTGACTTCAAACCTCTTTCCTAATAACATGCATTCTTTGCGGTGATATCACTTTAGTCCCATGGCCACTATTTTGCCCAGGGAATCTTAGTCTTTGTGTTTCTGCATCACTAGATCCCCTAAGAACATTCCCTAGAATTCACTCTTACTTTGGAAACCACAGGGGAACCTCGAGATCCCTGGTGATCTAGCTCTCAGCATGGGCCACTCCTAGGGGAAGCGGGGAGTATAACCCACCAAAGTGTCCCTTGGGAAAAGGAAAACCGATTGCAAGCTCTCGCCCACCCAAGAGCTTCCCATTTGTATCCAGAGAGTGACTGTGCCCCTCCCATTAGAGACACAGGCAAGGTGCTGATCTCTCAATGAAGGTAGTGTTTTTCTACTGCAGTTGAAAAGTGGCACCCATGGCTGGAAATGGACATGGAGAAGGGATCATCTCTTGCTTCCTCTGCCCAATGCTGCAGATGTAGCTGAGGCTATTACTGTCAGAGGCTTGCACAGGTGCACTTGGAGAGAGTCTGTCCAGCACTATACATGTCAGCTGCACCACCAGTGAAAGTGTACCCACTGCTGAGGCTTGCACAAAGGGTGGGACTCACCTGTCCCTCTCTACACAGACCGGCATTATTTCAGCCACAGACTGTGAACGTGCCACAGACTGTGAACCTGCCACAGATCTGCCCGTTTTGGGCTGGATGAAAAGGTTCTTCCCCAAGGCCACTTTAGTAGTAGCTGTCAGATGGGTGTTTTCCATAAACCTAAGTCACATTTTGCGCTGGGGATAAAGGATGGTGTCTATCTGATTTGAAGATTTCTAGCTCTGTGACGGGAGTGTGATAAGAAAGCTCATCATGTTTCTGCCTGCCCAGGATGATGAGTTGGTGCAGTTCCCTATCTGCCCCATCATGGCAAGTGTTTTAATACATCCCTGGGGTACCTGAAAGTAACACAGCTTAAGTGCCACCTACTAGACTGGAGACTGATCTGTACCATAAATAAATAAATAAATAAAAGGCTGCTGACAGAAGGGCATAGTACTAGGGCATGAAATAAGCTTTTTTGAGACCTCTGCATTCCAAGACCCACAGAAGATTGTGAGTTCAAGGGAGAGAAGAATTGAGTATTTAAAAGTCCCACCCAAATGAAAGCAATCTCAAATATAAGAAGAAACAGCTACCTCAGATTACAAGCAATCTGAATTCTGATTATGCAGAAAGACAATGTTTTAACATCCCCAAAGATTACACTAGCTCTCTAGCAACGGATTAGAACCAAAATAAAATTTATAAAATGACAGACACAGAATTAAAAGTACAGATTGTAAGGAAGGTAAGTAAGATCCAAAATAAAGTGGAAATCCAACACAAATTTAAAAACAATTCAGGACCTGAAAGATAAGTATATATTAAAAACCCAAACAGAACTTTTGGAAATAAAGAAATTCATGGAATGAATATTAAAATACAATTGAAAGCGTGAACAATAGACCAGACCAAGCAGAAAAATAATTTTAGAGCTTCAAGATTTTCTTTTCAATTAACCTACTCTGACAAAAAAAAAAAATAAAGAAAAATAAATTTTCGAAAACTGAGCAAAATTTTTGAGAAAGATGAGAATATGTAAAGCAAACAAACCCACAACTCATAAACATTCCTCATGGAAAAGAAGAAAAGGTAAAATGTTTGGAAAATATGTTTGAAGGAAAATTTCCCTGATCTTGCTTGAGATGTAGACATCCAGATACAAGAAATTCAGAGATCACTTGGAAGATGGTATACAAAACAAATATCACGAAGTCTTTTAGAACTCAGAATATCCAAGATGAACATGAAAGAACAAATTTGAAAAGCAGCTAGAGAGAAGTGGCCAATCACCATGAAAGGAAATCCCATCTGAATAAAAGTGGACTTCTCACTAGAAATCTTACAAGCCATGAGAGATTGTCGGCCTACTTTTATCTTTCTCAAGAAAAGAGTCAATAATTTTATAACTTGCCAAGTTAAACTTTATAAATGAAGTAAAAATAAACTATTAACCAGACAAACCCTAAGTGAATTTGTCACCACTAAATTATATCTGCAGGAAATACTCAAAGTAGTTATAAACATAAAAATTAAAAGATGATACATCATAAAAGCATACATAAGGACAAGACTAAAAATTTTATTGAGACTACAAAGCAACTAGCTAACAACACTATGAAAGGAACAAAACCTCACATATCAATATTAACCTTGAACATAAATGTTCTAAATACCCCCCATAAAAGAGAGAGTAAAAAATTGAATAAAAAAATAAAACTCAATTATAACTGCCTACAGGAGACCCACCCAAGGGTTAAAGACACCTACAGACTAAAAGTAAAGGGGTGGAAAAAGATATATCATGAAAATGGAAAACAAAAATGGGATGGGCAGGAATAGCTATTCTTATATAAAACAGACTTAAATTAACAGGAAAAAATAAAGAAGGTCACTATATAATGATACAGGGTTTAATTAAATAAGAAGATTTTACAATCATAAATATATATGTACTAGAGATCCCAGATTCTTAAAACAATTATCCTAGACATAAGAAAAGAGATAGAAAGCAATAAAATAATACAAGAGGACTTCAACACCCCACTTCCAGCACTAAACAGATAATAAAGGCAGAAAATAAACAAAGAAACCCCAGATGCAAATTGGGCTTTAAACAAAATGGACCTAATTGACATTTACAGAACATTCTACACAACAACCTCAGAATCTACCTTTTAGTCACCTGCTCATGTAACACTCTCTGAAATTGGCCATATGCTTGGGTATAAAACAAGTCTCAAAACATTTTAGAAAATCAAAATTACATTAACTGTCTTATTGGACCACAATGGAATGACATTAGAAATCACAACAAAGTAGAACCCTAGAAACTAAAAAAGTACATGGAAACTAAACAACTTGCTACTGAATGACCTCTGAGTAAATAATAAAATTAAGGAAGAAATTTAAAAATATTGGAAACTAATGAAAATAGACACATAAAATGCGAAAACCTCTGTGATACAGCAAAAGTGTTGCTGTAAAAAAAAACTTTATAGTGTTAATTTTCTACGTAATATGATACAAAGATCTCAAATTAACAAAGTAATATTCCATCTTGATGAACTAGAAAATCAAGGACAAACAGATGCAAAGCTGAAAGAAGAAAAAAAAAATAAAGATCAGAGCAAAAGTAAATGAGATTAAAACCAAAAAACAAAATAGATGCAAACGATCAACAAAATGAAAAATTGAATCTTTGAAATATAAAAATGTGATTGACCACAATCTAGATTAAATAAGAAAAAAACAGTAAAGATTCAAATAAGCACAATCAGAAATAATAAAGGTGACACTGCAACTGATACCACAGAAATATGAAATATCTTCAGAGACTATGAGGAGCATTTCTGTGTGCACAAACTAGAAAACCTAGAGGAATTGTGTAAATTCCTAGAAATTACAACCTCCTAAGAATGAACCAGGAATGAAAAGAAATATTTAATACACCAATAATGAGTAATACAATTGAATCAGCAATAAAAAAACCTTTTAATGAAAAAATAAAGCCCAAGATGAGACAGCTTCACAGCCAAATTTTACCACATGTACAAAAAAATAACTAGTATCAGTCTTACTAAAACTATTAAAAAAAAAAACAACTGAGGAAGAGCGACTTTCCCCAACTCATTCCACAAAACCAGTGTTACACTGATACCAAAATCAGGCAAAAACACCCAGCAACAACAACAACAACAAAACCACAACAGGCCAATATCCCTAATCAACACAGATGCAAACATCTTCAACAAAATACTAGTAAAGTGAAACCAACATCACAACTACATATATATATATATATATATATATATCCTTATGCATTGGATTTTATTATAGGAATGCAAGGATGATTCAGCCTATATAAATCAATAAATGTAATTTACCACATAAATAGAATTTAAAACAAAAAACATATGATTAGCACAATGGATACATAAAAAGCATTTGATAAAATTTAGCATCACTTCACAATTAAAAAAACCCTTCATGAACTAGGCATAGATGGAATATATATCAAAATAATAAGCCTCATACATGACAAACCCACAACCAACATCAAATTGAATGGGGAAAAGCTAAAATCATTCGTTTTAAGAGCTGGAACAAGACAAGAATGTACAAAATCTCACCACTCCTACTTGACATAGTACTGGAAGCTGTAACCAGAGCAAACAGGTAAGGGAAAGAAACAAAAGGCTTCCAAAAACAAAAAACAAAAAACAATAGATCATCAGGTAGATGTACTGGCAAAACAGGTGTCAAATTGTCTCTGCTTGCTGATGACGTGATTTTTCTACATAGAAAATGCTAAAGGTTACTCCAAAAGACTAATAGATTGGATGAATGAATTTAGTAAGCTTTCAGGATACAAAATCAACATTCAAAAATCAGTATCATTTCTGAAGAGAGGCAGAGCAAGATGGCCAAATAGAAGGCAACATCCCTGATAATCTCTCCCACAGGAACGCCAAATTTAACAACTATCTACAACAACAAGAACAAAAATACTTTCACAAGAAGCAACAATCAGTTGAGCACTCAAAGTACCTGGTTTTAACTTCATATCACTGAATGTGGCACTGGAAATGGTAGGAAAGACAATCTTGAATCATCAACATCCATGTGGTATGGAGGTAGAATCTGTATGCTTGGATCCAAGCAGTTGGATCTTTAATTCCAGCAAGCCTTGCCAGCACAGGCCAAAGTGCTCTTGGACTCTAAATAAACTTGAACACCATTCTAGGCCACAGGGACTGCAATTTGTAGGTGAGTCCTAGTGCTGACCTGGGCTCAGAGCTAGTGGACTTGGGAGGCATGAGACTTACTAAGACACCAACTTGGGCAGGTAAGCGAGTGTTTGTGCCACCCCTCCCACAAACCCAGGCCACACACCTCACAGCTCTAAAAGGTTTCCCTGTCTTCCACTTGAGGGGAAAGGATGAGTAAAGAAGACTTTGACTTGCATCCTTGATACCAGCTCAGCCACTGTAGTATAGGGTACCAGTCAGAGTCATAAAGGCAACCTTTTTAGACACTAGCTTCTGGATGACATTTGTTGACGCTCCCTGTGCCAGAAGGGAACCTACTGCCTTGAAGGAAAGAACCTAGTCCTGGTAAAATCCATCACCTGCTGACTAAACAGCCCTTGACCGTCCGAATAACCAGAAGCAATATCCAGGTAATATGGCATGGGCCTTGACCAAGACACTGCGACTTGGTGGCTTCAAGTGAGACTCAACAAATTCTCACTTGTGGTGGCTATGAGGAGAGACTCCTTTGACTTAAGAAAAACGGAGGGAAAAGGAGAGAGCCCTTTGTATTGTACCATATGTACCAGTTCAGCTACAGGAGGGTGGAGCCTCAAGTGGGCTACTGGAGTCCTAGATTCCAGGGCTTGTCTCTTGGGCATTTCTGGACCTGCCATGATCCAGAAAGGAGCCCATTTTCTTGAAGGGTGTGTCCCAGGATGGGCAGAATATACCAAAAGCTGACTGAAGAGCATGTGAGCATTAAGTGAATATTGGCAGTAACTTGGTAGTACTCCCTCTGGGCCTTTGGTGTTGGTGGCCATAGGGTGAGGCTCAACTGACTGTGGAGAGGGGAGGGAAGAGTGGGAAAGACTGCATCTTACGGTTTCAATGCCAGCTCAGCCACAGCACAACAGATCATCAGGTAGATGTATAGGGTTTTTGACTCCAGTCTTTGGCTCTTAAACAGCATTCCTGGACTCGCTGATACCTGGGAAAACTCACCACTCTGAAGAGAAGAACATAAGCCTGGCTGGTTTAACCACCTGCTGATTAAACCCTGTAGAGCTCCAGGGCTTTGAGTAAACATAGGCAGTAGCCAGGTAGTTGTTACAGTGAAACACGGGCGAGACCCAGTGCTCTGCTGGCTTCAGGTCTGACCCAGTGGAATCCCATAATCATTGCCACAGGGCTGTTTGTGTTACCCCTCCACTAATTTCAGGTGGCTCAGAACATAGAGGCACCATTTGCTTGGCAAAAATTAAGGGAAGAGAACAAGAGTCCCTGCCTAGTAATACAGAGAAATCCTCTGGATCTTATCAAAGACCGTGAAGGTACTACCTCTATGAGTCTGCAAGAACCACAGCATTACTCAGTTTGTGGTGCCCCCTAATGCAGATACAGCTTAGACCACAACACCCAAGTCTCTCTAAATACCTGGAAAGCTTCCCAAAGAAGGATGGGTACAAATAAGTCCAGATTGTGAAGACTACAATAAAATACCTAAATTGCCAATGCCCAAATACCAACTAACATCCATAAGCATCAAGACCATCTAGAAAAGCATGAACAGCACCAAACAAGCAAAATAATCCAGGGACAAATGCTGGAGACTCAGAGAGATATGTGAACTGTCAGTGCTGGAGAAATAGATATGTGAACTTTCAGCCAGAGAATTCAAAATAACTGTGTTGAGGAAACACAAAGAAATTTAAGATAACAGATGAGCAATTAATAAATCCTTAAGATAAATTTACAAAGAGATTGAAATAATTTCAAAGAATCAAGCGGAAATTATGGGGTTGAAAAATGCAAGTGTCATAGTTAAGAATGCTTCAGAGGCCAGGCACGGTGGCTCACACCTCTAATCCTAGCACTTTGGGAGGCCAAGGCGGGCAGATCACCTGAGGTCGGGAGTTCGAGACCAGCCTGACCAACATAACCCCGTCTCTACTAAAAATACAAAATTAGCTGGGCATGGTGGGACATGCCTGTAATCCCAGCCACTAGGGAGGCTGAGGCAAGACAATTGCTTGAATCTGGGAGGCAGAGGTTGTGGTGAGCTGAGATTGCACCATTGCACTCCAACCTGGGCAACAAGAGGGAAACACCGTCTTGGAAAAAAAAAAAAAAAAAGGATGCTACAGAGTGTTATCATAGAATTTATCAAGCAGAAGAAGGAAATAGTGAGCTCAAAGGCAAATTATTTGACAATTCACAGGGAAGACAAAAGAAAAATTTTTAAAAAGCACACCTACAAGATCTAGAAAATAGCCTCAAAATGGCAAATTTAAGAGTTATTGGCCTTAAAGAGGAGGTAGAGAGAGAGAGAGAGAGAGAGAGAGAGAGATTTGGTAGAAAAGCTATTCAAAGAGGTAATGACAGAAATCTTCTAAAACCTAGAGGAAGATATCAAAATTCGAGTACAAATAGTTTATATGTTTATGTAACACTAAGAAAATTTGATCCAAAGAAGGCTACCTCAATGCATTTAGTAATCGAACTATCAAAGGTGAAGGAAACAGAAAAGAAACAACATGTAATGGAGCTCCAATATGTCTGGCAACATACTATTCAGTGGAAAGCTTATAGGCACAAAGAAAGTGGCATGATATATATAAAATGATGAAGGAAAAAACGTTTATACTAGAACAGTATATCCGGTGAAAATATCTTTCCAACATGAAGAAGAAATAAAGAGTTTCCAAGACAAACAAAAGAGGAGGGATTTCATCAACACTAGATGTATCCTACAAGAAATGTTAAAGGGAGTTTTTCAATCATCAAGAAAAGATAATAACAAGCAGTAAGAGATCATTTGAGGGTACAAAACTCACTGTTAATAGTAAGTATACAGAAAAACACAGAATATTATAACACTGTAATTGTGGTGTGAAAACTGCTCTTAAATAGAAAGACTAAAACATAATGAGTCAAAATAATAATTACAACTTTTAAGACGTAGATAGTACAATAAGATACAAAAAGAAATAAAAAAGTTAATATGCAGAGAGATAAAATTAATTTATGGAGGTTTTATTAGTTTATTTCTTGCTTATTTGTTTGTTTATGGAAACAGTGTTAAGTCCTTATTTACTTACTGGACTATAGTATATTATTTGAAAGCCTCAAGGCAACCTCAAAACAAAAAATTTATAACAAAAACCCAAACAAGGCCAGGCGCGGTGGCTCAAGCATGTAATCCCAGCACTTTGGGAGGCCGAGAGGGGGGGATCACGAGGTCAGGAGTTCGAGACCATCCTGTCTAACACGGTGAAACCCTGTCTCTACTAAAAAATACAAAAAGCTAGCTGGGCGAGGTGGCTGGCGCCTGTAGTCCCAGCTACTCAGGAGGCTGAGGCAGGAGAATGGCGTAAACCCGGGAGGCGGAGCTTGCAGTGAGCTGAGATCCGGCCACTGCACTCCAGCCAGGGCAACAGAGCGAGACTCCGTCTCAAAAAAAAAAAAAAATAAATAAACCCAAACAAATAAAAAGAAATGAAATTGTACCACCAGGAAAAAATCACTTTCAGAAACAGGAAGACAGTAAGGAAGGAAAGAAGGAAGAGAAAGCAGCAATACTACCAGAAAATAAATAACAAAATGGCAGGAATAAGTTCTTACTTATCAGCAGTAACACTAAATGTAAATAGACTAAACCCTCTGATGGAAAGACACAGAGTATCTGATTGGATAAAATAACAAGACCCAATGATCTGTTGCCTACAAGAAACACACTTCACCTATAAAGACACACATAGACTGAAAATAAAGGGATTAAAAATATATTCTATGTCAACAGAAACCAAAAAAGAATAGGAGTTTCTGTACTTACATCAGATAAAATAGATTTCAAAACAAAAACTATGAGAAGAGACAAAGAATGTCACTCTATAATGAAACAGAGGTCAATTCAGCAAGAGGATATAACAACTTTAAATATATATGCACCCAACAGTGGACCACCCAGATTTAGAAAGCAAATATTATAAGAGCTAAAGAGAGAGATAGACAACAATACAATATTAGCTGTAGACTTCAGCACCCCACTTTCAGCATTGAAAATATCTTCCTGATAGAAAATCAACAAAGAAACATCAGAATTAATCCTCATTATAGACAAAATAAGTTTAATAGATGTTTATAAAACAACTCAGAGCTGCATAATACTTATCTCTTTAGAACATAAAACATTGTCAAGCATAGACAGTATGTTACATCACAAAACAAGCCTTTAAACTACACACACTGGACCCTGTTTGGGGGCAGGGGTGAGGGGAGGGAGACCATCAGAACAGCTAATGCACGTGGGGCTTAAAACCTAGGTGACAGGTTGATTGTTGCAGCAAACCACCATGGCACATGTATGCCTATGTAACAAACCTGCATGTTCTGCACATATATCCTGGAACTTAAAGTAAAATTAGAAAAAAAAAAAAAGAAAAGAAAAAAACATTAAAAAAATTGATATAGCATCAAGCATCTTCTCTGACTACAATGAAGTAAAACTAGAAATCAATAAAAAGAAGAATTTTGAAAACTATACAAACACATGGAATTTCAACAATATTCTCCAGAATGATAAAGAGTTAAATGAAGTAATTAAGAAGGAAATACAAAAAATTTCTTGAAACAAATGAGAATGGAAACACAATATACCCAAACTTATGAGATATAGCAAAAGCAGTACTAAGAGAAGTTTATAGTTGTAACTGCCTACATCAAAAAGAAAAAAAAAAACTTCAAATAAACAACCAAATGTTGCATCTTAAAAAGCTGAAAAAACCAGAGCAAACCAAACCAAAAATTAGTAGAAAAGAAATAATAAAGCTGAGAGCAACTATATGCCAATAAGTTGGAAAATTTAGAAGAAACAAATTCCTAGACATATACAACCTATCGAGATTGAATGATGAAGAAATCCAAAATGTGTATAGTCCAATAATAATAATGAGATTGAAGCTGTAATAAAAATTCTCCCAGCAAGTAGAAGCCTGAGACCTGATGGTTTTGCTCTTGAATTCTTTCAAAAATTTTAAAAAGAGCTAACACTGATCCTACTCAAACGATTCTGAATAATAGAGGGGAGAGTGCTTCCAACCTCATTCTATGAGTCCAGTATTATCCTGATACCAAAACCAAGCAAAGACACATTAAAAAAAAAAGAAAATTACAGGCCTATATTGCTAATGAATATTGACGCAAAAATTCTCAACAAAATCCTAGCCAAGCAATTCAACAACATACTAAAAAGATTATTCATAATGACCAAGTAGGGTTTATCTCAATGATGCAAGTATGGTTGAACATATGCATATCAGTTAATGTGATACATCATATTAACAGAATGAGAAACAAAAACCACGTGATCACTTCAATTGATGCTGAATAATTATCTGATAAAATTCAGTAGCCCTTCATTAAAGAAAACCCTCAAAAATCTGGAAATAGAAGAAACATATCTCAGTGTAAACAGCAAAATGAATAAGGTAGTATTATAGATTATAAACCAAGCTATAAAAGAAATATCTGTTAATTGATGCTGATATAAATGATAGACTCTTTTCTGTAATTCTATAATTACTCTAAAATGGAAGTATATTAAAGAAATAACAGTTCAAGACAATTTCTAAAAATATATTACTAAAATAACTACATCTTGGTAGTTAAAACTAACAGTGTAAGACCTAACATTTCTACATAGAATTTTCATGCCCATTTTTTCATTTTTTCCTCTGATATCACTGTGGTACAAGCATTATTGTTTTTAGTATTAATATTATATTCATCCCTATTTTGTGGGAGAAAATTAATGCTTAGAAAAGATAAGGTGACTTTACAAAGATCACTCATCCAGTAAGTAGCAGGGGCTGGAACTAAATCCAGGCATTATGACTTCATATAATAGGTTCTTTTCATTCCACCATGCTGCCTCCCATGTCACCACAAAACAAAGATAAGGGATTAACATTCTCTAATGAAGTGATTTCCATTATAACATCTGATCTGGCATTACTGTGTCTAAAATGGAGGCAAGAGAACTGTAATTTATGAGCTCTGGGAACTTATTAAGATCAGATAAGTTATCAATAGATTAGTTTGTTGGTAATGGTGGTGGCCATTTTCTTGTTTGTTTTATTATATTCTGCTTTGATAATGCCCAAGATTACTCTTTTAGCTATATTTTTGTATATTTAGATTAATATGTTTGTTGTGTTTTGCCATATTTGGATCTGTTCATATCTCTTTGGGTACTAATTTCTTATTTCTTCAAGTGACAGAGGATAATGTTCCCTCTGTCTTTTAAAACTTAATTAAATTATGTATGGCTCATATTTGTAGAATTTTCAGATTCTAAAAATATGTAGTTTAATTATAAAACATATTTAAATATCTAATATATTTACTATAAAAACATCCTAAATTAGCTGGTAATTGAAGATAATTTTTTGTCCTTAACCAAATTAAGAAGAAGAAAATTTAGAGTAAAATTTTTTTCCTAGCCAAAACTTCTCAAACATATATTCAGAATATGTTCCACTCTAATGTATGGTGCAGTTACATGAGGATAGCTAAGCTAATTCGACATTGAATGTTTGACTCAATTAATGTGAACTGGATCATTACTAGAAAAGAGAAAAGATTAGGATAATGTGAGTTAAGTGCAACCTGAATGCTTGTCAGTCTACGGTGCCAAGAAATTGTTCCTTTCCAGAACAAGTAAACAAGAGTGCATCTGAAGGGAGGTAGCAGGCAATTTTTGAGCTTTTCATACCATGATCCCTTCTTATCAGTACAATATTGCGACTGAAGATTTAAAGAGTGAGAATGTATTTGAATTAGACAGAGAAAGTAATGTCACCTTGGACCAATTGTCTTAAAAGAAACACAGACTGAATTGGGAGTGAGGAGATCTAAAACCAATCCTAACTGGTGGTTAGCAAATGATGCCTGGATGCAAGAAATGTAATAAGCAACATATTTAAGCACATTCATCCAACCAATCAATTGGCCATCTCCTACTGATTGTAAGCCTGTATGTACTTGTGTTGAGATTTAAATCCCACTATTGTGTAATGTTGAAAATATAGGTAGCCCGCTTTTATTATTGTAAATCCAAAAGCCATCACGTTTGACTAAATAGTAAGAAATAAAAGGTGGAAATGACATTGTGAAGAATGCTATGAAACTCTTAGGCTTGAAATTCTTTGAGGAATATTTCTGATGTGTAATGAGTACTCCAGGGAGAAGATTCAGGACATAATCAAATTTTTTAAAAGTATTTTGACTCAGGTCTAAGGGTTTCCTGCCTATTGACATAATTATAATACCCACATAAATAAAAGAATATAGGTTTTATGTTTGTGAATATAACAACTATCACTAGCCCTGTTGGTGAATTGTACATAGTTCTGGTTACATTTCAGATATAAACACTAACCAGCACACTTCACTTTAATGAAAGGTTAGGTAGTAATTATAGTAAAATATCTAAGATTGGAAAACAAATTTTTATTTTACTTTAATCCAACATATTTCCTTTAGAAGTTGGTATGCCTAAATTTCAATTACATGTTTGTACTCTCATTAGAGAAAAATTAAATTTTTTACAAACTTATATGATGAACCATATTCTCATCCTTACTTGCTTTTCAGATTAGATACACAGCACTCTGAAGAAATGAACGCCACCGGATCTGAAGAGCAGTTCCACGTTATAAACCACGCAGAGCAAACTCTTCGTAAAATGGAGAACTACTTGAAAGAGAAGCAACTATGTGATGTGCTACTAATTGCAGGACACCTCCGCATCCCAGCCCATAGGTAAGTATTTTTATGTATACAGAATGGTTTTGAGTAGGGCAATTATAAATAAGAGATAATAAGTACATGGATTATAAATTGGAATATTTGTAAAAATACTTATTTTCCTATATTGAAAAAGTGCTAGCCTATGTGATTCGTTTCTCTCTGTATTATTTAGAAGAGCCAAACTTTGAAAAGACTGATGATGGAAAGTATAACACAAACACACCCTCTAAAAAACATCAGTTTACATGTTTGACCTTTCTAACTTCACTACACTTAATTGTAAAAGATTTTATGGAGAAAACAGACTCACTAGTGTTACAAACTTGCTGAATCCATTTCATGCTTTTCAGTGAAATTATTGACTCATTTAAATTCCTACCAATATTTCCTATTTCCAGGTTGGTTCTCAGTGCAGTGTCTGATTATTTTGCTGCAATGTTTACTAATGATGTGCTTGAAGCCAAACAAGAAGAGGTCAGGATGGAAGGAGTAGATCCAAATGCACTGAATTCCTTGGTGCAATATGCTTACACAGGTAAGTGCTTAATACACATTAACTCATAATGACCCTACATTATATAACACACATTACTATTAGTAGCAGTAGTAGTTATTATTGCTACTGCTACTACTATTCTTCAGTTTCCTCAGTAGTAGTAATACTGCTACTAATACTACAAAGGTGAGGAAACTAAAGAATAGAACAGGTAAATAAATTTCCTAAAGTAATGAAAAGGCATAGTCAGGACATAAACCCAGTAATATAAAAGATCAAGAGGTATATAATATGTAGAAATACCTTATACATGAGAGCAGACAGCTATTTAACAAACATACAGGAACAACTCTGCAATGGTGTGGGCACATTCTTGTTTGTAAAAAGAAGAGTGAGAGTGGGATTTTCCAATCCTACAGTAGACATTTAGTCATTCTATTCATTCAGAATAATTTTCATATCTATTCAAACTGTAAATAAAGGTAACAATGAGTTTGGGGACTAAAAAGTATTTTGACTTTCATTCCAGAATGATTATTTCATCTTCAGGGTCCCTTTGTATTAAAATACTTTTATTTGGTTATGTATACTTAGGCTCTTCTTAAGACTAAAAGCTTACCTCCTAGTTTTCTCCAACAGAGTCATTTTCAAACATTTTCGCTTGCACTGTCTGTAAAATAATTTTGAAAAACGATGTACTCTCCTTACATTTTCCATTAATGACTAAAATACCTTGTAATTTTAAGTATTTGTAAAGTATACATTCCCCAAATATTGTAAACATTAACCTTTTTATAAAGCACTATTAAGTTTGCATTTTAAATGTATCTAACAAATCTCAATCCTATGAGAATTTGAAACAATTCATTTAAAAATATATCTATATGACAGTCCCTCAAAAGTTAAACAAAATAGCTACCTTATAACTCAGCAATTCCATTCGTAGTTATATACCCAAGAGTTAAAAACATGTCCACACATTGTGTACACAAATGTTCATATAAACATTATTCATAAGTAAAGAGTAGAAACAACCCAAATGTTTACAAACTGAGGAATGGGTAAATCAAATACGGTATATGAACACAATGGAATACTAATAGACAATAGAAAAGGAATGAAGTAGTAATAGATACTACAACATGGATGAACTTTGAAAATATTATGCCAGATAAAAGAAGCTTGTCACAAAAGATGGCTTATTTTAATATACCATTTACATTAAATGTACAAAATAGAAAAATGTGTAGAGGCAGAAGGTAAATTATTGGTTGTAGGAATATGGAGGGAATTGGGAATGAATGTCAATAGGTATGAGGTTCCTTTTGGGAGTGATGAAAATGTTCTGTAATTAGATAGTGATAAAGGTTGCAAACTTTTTTGAATATACTAAAAAACACCAGATTGTACATTTTGAAAGTATCAATATGATGAATCTGATATGATTTAGATCCTAATAACAATATGTATGAATAAGCTTTTATTTCAAAGTTGTTCCTGTGCCACAGCCCCGCAATGTAGCATAGTATACTTTGGGATAGATGAGGAATGTGACTTCCTTTTATGAGGCGAGAAAAAAGAAAATTATGGATAGGACACTGGGAAAGTAAAACCTGTGTGGTAACAACTGTTTTGGGAGCAGACCATTTTTTAGGAAGGGTATGTAATGGAATTTGAGGTACTGAAATTTCTTTACATCAAATTGATCTGTGTCTCAGATAGGTTTTATATAGCTCTAGTAGTATGCATGCTATTTGAAGACCACTGTTCTAACAAAACTACTTTGAAATTTCACAGTACTTCATTCCCTTCTTCAACTTTCACCTTTCTCTTGACAAGCCTTTAAACAAAAATATTTCCTAAGTTTCCATTATGCTCTAAAATTTCAACAAACTTTTTAAAATTGGGAGTGAAATAGAAAGAACTTTATTTCTTCTACCTGATACATTTTAATCCTTAGAAAACATCTTTTTTGTTCCCAATGAGCATTCGTAGGATAAAATAATTCAGCCAGCTGGCTTGACTATCCTTTTACTCTTTAATGAAGTGAAACTTGAACCAGCTCCAAACAGCCTTTCTTAAGCATGCTTGTAACTGAATACTGTACACTGTAATACACAATGCTTTCCTACTGTACCCGAGACATTTATAACTATTTCTCCGAATGAATATTCTTTCTAATAAACAGACCAAATGTAAATGTCTATAGCAGATGAATATTTATATCTGAATTGGAGAATAGTTCATATTTATCTAGGTCTCATGAGATATGGGCAGGGCGCTCTCTTCAAAATCAGAACAAGAACAACACAAGAGAGTCTGCTGATGGGCTGGACCCCTTTACAATGTATTTTACAGGTTGAACTATGTATACAGGACCTCACAATATGTATTACTCTTTTCTTCATGGTTATGCAACGATATGGGCCCCATATTAAGGTATTTTAGAAGGAAAAACTTTAGAGGAATAGTTTGTAATTGATATCAGCCATTTGAAACATTCTTTATAACGTGGCAAAAACAATAAAAAGCAGGGATGACTCATAAAGATAATGTAATTTTTGCAATAACTAATCAATAATACTTGTTCCAAAAATAATAGAGACATATAAATATAAAAGGACTAACTTAAATTGCTTCTGATTCTGTTTTTAAAAATTCATTACAGATATTTTCAAAAAGAGTCAGATTTTTTTTATAACAAAGCAAATAAGTAATTCTTAATTTGTAGACTCTTGGCAACATATGCTTCCTCTTGAGACAGTGCCAGGGGTCAATTCCAGAGATAATATTTTGGGCAAATACATCTTTACCAGCTAATGTAGATACAAAAAATAGACATAAAAGCTCAGTGTTCTTCTTACAAAATAAATGAACAATTAAGCTTAATGCGTTTCTTATTTACCAAGATGTTTACCTCCTCACAAATGACAGTTACTTGCATGGCCAATTGTATGATTCTTATACGATATGACATAATGTTCTTTGAGTCATAATGAAACAGTTTTTTCAACTTTATGCAGGAATGATTTAAAAATTAAAATTGCATGCGTTTAAGGTACAACGTCATAGTCTCATGTACATATGCAATGTGAAATGATCGAAATAAGATTTAAATGCAGGCCTAAGATGATAAAGAAATAACAAGCTGCTCTTCTTTACAATAATGTTATTCACTGTTTCTTTGCTATAGTCATTTTTGATAACTTAATCTGGTTCATTTCAGCCATCTTATTAGTGCTTACGGACAGACTGTCTTGCATATATTAGCCTCAAAATGTGCTCCAGAACTGTTGAAAAGCACAGCTCTACTAGAGAGGAAAATAAAAAGAAATTTAACTAGTTGACATGTCCTTTATTTTTATGGAACTTATAATCATTCTTTGCTTTTTCAAACCATCTAGGAGTCCTGCAACTGAAAGAAGATACCATTGAAAGTTTGTTGGCTGCAGCTTGTCTTCTGCAGCTGACTCAGGTCATTGATGTTTGCTCCAATTTTCTCATAAAGCAGCTCCATCCTTCAAACTGCTTAGGGATTCGATCATTTGGAGACGCCCAAGGCTGTACAGAACTTCTGAATGTGGCACACAAATACACTATGGTAAAATCAGTTGCTTCAACTTAACTTGTAATAAAAATATGTTAATGTTGTAATAAAATTAATAAGCAATATAAACTTATATAACTTGTAGATGACGTTCACATATTATATATTCAACAAAAACATTTATCTGGTTGAGCTGCACTCAAGCAAGCTTTTCCTTTTTTGAATTACAGATGTTTAATTAAATCCCCAAACTTGAGGAAATAAAAATACTGCCACAAAATAAATTGTACAACTGGATATTTCAAGTAGAATCTATAGAATTAAGATAATGTTAATTCTCTGATGTTTTTGCACAATTAGAGCTTTAGTTTGTAAAATTGCACAAATTATGATTTATAAAGAAAGTGAAGTGTCTTTCAATAAGGAAAAATGCTAATATTAATGGGTCAATAATTGTCAGAGCTTAAAAACTACCAAAATTAGTGGCACAATCTCAGCTCTCTGCAACTCCGCCTCCTGGGTTTAAGTGAGTCTCCTGCCTCAGCCTCCCGAGTAGCTGGGACTACAGGTGCCCGCCACCATGCCCGGCTTATTTTTGTATTTTTAGTAGCGATGAGGCTTCACATATTGGCCAGGCTGGTCTTGAACTCCTGACCTTGTGATCTGCCCGCCTCGGCCTCTCAACGTGCTGGGATTACAGGCTTGAGACACCGCGCCCAGCCCAGATAATTTTATTGAATGAACTTCTTTATGTCTTAGTAACAAATTTTACTTTGGTTAAAAACAACTCACAGTTCAATTCATTAATGCAACTAACTTAAAATCCCTTTCAATTCTATTAACAAATCAAAGGCAAATGTTCATAGGTGATAATTACTTAAATGTTGCATGTGATAAGATAGAGCATATTAAATGGACAGAGGATATTCAATAAAGCCTTACAATAGATGCTAATACTTCCCTGATGCAGAGTAAAAATAAACTTTTTAACCTCTGAAGGGAAGGACACAAGATGGATCATTTTGTGAAACCCAATCAAAATATTTCAAACAAATGAAATTGCTTCAGTTATTTAATATTAAAAAACAAAAAGCAATTGTATACAAGTGAACAATAGAAAGTCACACGTTGAAATCATAAATGTAGCATTTTTTAGAATAGAGATGCATATAAAGAGTATTTTTCTGGAGTTTTATACAGAAGGCAATTTTTTAATTTCTAAAATTTCAATTGTTTAAAAACTTCTTATCAAATCTTTCTTCCTCCTACTTCCCACCCTAGGTCCATTGCTCAAAATTTGAAGTTTGAAACATATTCCTCAAACAATACCATCATATGGAGAATCATATTATAATGGATTGACATTTTAAAATATATCATTTAATTACACCATTTATGTTCCTGTGTCCTAAATACAGATGCCATATAATTTAAGGAACAGGAGTTAGGAAGGTCAAAGTTTTATTCTACCACAAAAAATAAACATGAAAACTTCCTATTAAATTATTTAAGTTCTTGAACTAAGTATTAGCAGTTTCCTGTTTAGTATTACACACTCGCAAGCAAAATACATTCTGAAAAAAAAAAAGTTTGAATTATTTTTGTTGCTCAAAATGAACTTGTCTTCCTTTTCCTATTATGTGACCAAAATGGAGTATTGAAGCAGGGTGTGCATGAAAATGTAATACTGTTGTCTCTCTTAATCTCTCTTCTTTAGTTATGTTAGTATCTATTGTAAATACAGGAATATATATAAAGATCTTGCTATAATAATGTTTTTGCAGTACTGTATTGATAGTTTAATAATGTAAATAATTTTAATGTCTAAGAATAATATTAAACAATTTAGGGATTCAATTGTAATCATGTGCATTGGTAGACTGAACAACGTAGATTGCCTTCCCTGATGTGAATGGTCCTCATCCAGAAGTACCCTCACAGACACACTCAGAATGCTATTTGGCCAAATGTCTGGGTACCCTGTTACCCAGTCAAGTTCACACATAAAATTAACCATTTAAATCATATAGATAGTTGTCTGCACCAATGAAGCATTTAGCAAATACGTGATAGTCATTTGGTAAATTTTGCAACAATGTAAGTGTAGATTATTATAAAATGAATAGTTAATGCAGGGCACAAAAGAAGTCTCCCTTGGAAGGTGCATAGAGTAAGTGTTTACCTTGAAATTAGGAGCAAAATAATTCCCAAATAAAACCATTTAAAATTCGTCTTTAAGTGAATCTAATTATTTGTATACAGTACTGGATACTGCAATGCAAAATACGGATACTTTAAAATTACACTTACTTTTTATTTAGACTAATCTACTATATTGCCCAGCAATTTTCAATAGTCCCATTAGGAAGCAATTCTGGAGTCATAACAAATTCTATCAGAAAATCTGGGTTTTTCCTCTTTGTTTTTAATTGGAAAGTGGGTAGAAAGAAGATACTGAGTTGTCCATAATATTAATGCAGTTTCAGAGTTTATATAAATTATCGGTACTATATAACCTTAACTTTTATAGCTTTATATTTGTCTAAACTCTTTCACAAAAATCCTATCACTTATGAAAAGCAGATGCAATATCAAACAAAATGCAGTAAGCATGATTTCAGAGGCTTATGTTTGAATCCAGACTTTGCCACTTACTCCATAGGGAATCAGACAACTCATATGACCTGCTTTCTTATGAGACTAATTCCGCTTTCTCACAAGATCACACTGGTGATGACTTAATGCTTGTGAAATAAATCAGTAAAGTGTGAAGTGCTGTACAAGTGTAATGTATTAATAGTTGTGCTACTATCACCATTATTTGTATAAGTGGGGGGGTCTTCACCCAGAGACATCTGCTACACTAAGAACAGCAGTTCTCTTTCAATTGTTTGTCTTAATCACAAAGGGTTATTTGTCTAAATAGGTCAGTTTGAAACTTACGGCAATCAGAGCTTTCTGATGGATATGTCAACATTGATGACTGCTGTATGGATAACTTCCTTATTTGATTGATTCACTTCCACAATGACTAAACTAAAAGTAAAGCTGAGGTGGTGATTCGATTTATTTAGAGACCCCAATTATTCAGAGATTAGCTTACACTGTTCCTGGAATATCTGTTTATTGTACAACATCAATTGCAAGTTAGGTATGTTTATCTTTATTTTAGAAATATATTTCATTTCATTTAAAACTTGAGATCTTCACTATGAGAAATATTAAAAATGATCATTCTGTTGTCAAACAAAGAACATGTAATATTTATAAACTAGAAAAAATATGATGGTGTTTTAATTTAAAAAAATGAAACACAGATGTTTGAAACTATATATTTGACAAAATACAACACAATGAAAGAAGAAAGAATTGAGATATAATATATAAATTTATTTTTTTTTGAGACGGAGTCTCACTCTACTAAAAAAAAATACAAAAAAAATTAACCGGGCATAATATATAAATTTAAAAGACATCCTCCCTCTTTCCTAAAGAAAAAAATTCATAGGAGTCCTTTATAGATTGTCCTGAACCCATAGATTGTTACCAATTGTAAAAGAGTACTTTTCTCTTGGTCAATAGAAGATCATACTTTTCCATAAAAGGAAAATTTTCATCATTTTTTTTTTTTCTTATCTCTAAGGAATTCAGTTTCTTTCTGCCTCACATACATAGCCAGAGTTAACTCTCCTACGTTTTCAAGATAGCCACCACCTTAAAAAGTTCCAGCCTTTTTCTTATGACTTTTGGCTGAAGACCAGCTGGAGAGTCAGCTCTGAAGTCATGAGCTGCTGTTGTCACATAGAGCAGCCGGGAGCAAAAAGTGCCGCTTTTGACTCCAACACTCTGCCTGTGTGGGCTGTGAAGCAGTTAAAGCTAACCTTGTGTGTTCTATAAATAATTCCCACTGGAAGCATTTGGCCTCTCAGCTTCAGAAGGCTCCCTGTTATCCATGTCACGGGTAGCAGGAGCACCTATTTTTTGTAAGTGGATACATCTGTGTCTCTTGCATTTTCTGAAGTTTAAGAACATGAAATGCTTTGATATGCTTATTCCATTAAGAAATTTCTAAAGTGCAGAGTTTTAGTAGATGACCTTTCTTTTCTAGGAACACTTCATCGAGGTAATAAAAAACCAAGAATTCCTCCTGCTTCCAGCTAATGAAATTTCAAAACTTCTGTGCAGTGATGACATTAATGTGCCTGATGAAGAGACCATTTTTCATGCTCTAATGCAGTGGGTGGGGCATGATGTGCAGAATAGGCAAGGAGAACTGGGGATGCTGCTTTCTTACATCAGACTGCCATTACTCCCACCACAGGTATGGAAAATCACCTAGGTAATTTAAAATATAGTTCTGAACTACCACTAGGCACTAATCCGTTTCTTATTTGCCTAATTTTATTTTCTCAGAAGATTCCTGGTAATTTGAGGGTACAAGATTTGTTTCACAGAAGGACATATTCAGCCATCAATTAGAGGCATTAATAAAAAACAGAAAAAAACATGGCTAAAAAAAGCTAAGGTTAAACCATAAACATCAGAATACTCATTAGTTTCATTTTCACCACATAATATTTGTAAAAAGCTGGGAAAATGGCTAGGCTAATTTTTTTTTTTTTTTTCTGCATGCCTTCTAGGCAAAATGTTAATAATTAGTACAATAGCCTTCCAGAGGAGAGTCTAGGAAGGAGTCAGATCCTGAATAATATCTATTAATATTATCTGCTATAATCAAAAAATGCTATCATACTTTGGATGCACTATAACATAATCATAAAGGCATCCTCACCATATATGTTGAATTGAAGGATTATAGCAAAGATGATTCTAAGAACAAACACCTTTGAATAAGATCCAGGGTTAACTCACCTCATACTGAATTTTGGAATGCAGTCTCACCACATAATTTCACCATTGGTGATAACCAGTTTTTTCTCTGTAGCAAATTGATCAATAAAATTTCTAATACATGTGGATATATTGCACATATGCATGTAATATATACTGAATTTGTGGCTATAGGCCTCAAATATCATCCAAATTAAAAACAGAGACCTTGTATAGATTTAGTGGATCAATAATGTTATAAATATTAACATGAATCCACTTTTATAACAAAGTTACTAATTAAGTGTTAATATTGAAAAATAGATTGTTAATCTGCTGATGATTTTTCCACTTTTCTTTTTTTTTTTTTTTGAAAAGGAGTCTCGCTTTGTTGCCAGGCTGTAGTGCAGCAGTGCTATCTCAGCTCACTGCAACCTCCGACTCCCTAGTTCAAGCGATTCTCCTGCCTCAGCCTCCCAAGTAGCTGGGATTACAGGCACGTGCCACCACGCCCAGCTAATTTTTGTATTTTTAGTAAAGATGGGGCTTCACCATGTTGGCCAGGATGGTCTCGATCTCCTGAACTTGTGATCCGCCTGCCTCAGCCTCCAAAGAGCTGGAATTACAGGCGTGAGCCACTGTGCCCAGTGGATTTTTCCACATTTTTTAAAACTTCCAGCTGTTAATTAAATTTCATAGAACTCTATGCACGCTCTTAAGAATCTATCCATATGCAATGAAAGAACATTGATTACCTTTCTGGTTATAGCAAGTTTATCCAAAGAGCAAGGCAATAGTAAAGCCAGAAACAGAAATAACAAATATATATGTAATTTTAGATCCAAGGTTCTAAATCTTTGGATTGATAGATGATCTTTAGAATCTATGGAAATTTTATATTTGAGTGAACGTTTACACTTATGTGTATTATTCTCAAGAAAGGTTATATGATATATGAGATTCTCAAAGACTGCCTTTCAAAATATTCCTGGGTCTGTGAACTTATTAAAAATACAATTTCTCATGTTCCACTGCAGACCCAGTTAATCAATTTCAGGGGAACAGGCTGAAGAATCTGTGTATTAACAATTTCTCCTTGTGATTTTAGGCATAAAAAACTTAAGATGCACTGGTGTAAGATCAGAGTATTATATCTTTACAGAGCCTTAAGTCTATAAGACATTTTCAGCAAAGTGAACCTCTTAGTTTAAACTTCTGTTATTTTATTGGAATGGAGGGAAATTTCTAGCCCAAATATACAACCAACAGTACTGTGGTAGCCCACCTCTGAGTATGCCTTAGACCTAGAATATGGACTGTGTGAACTTTTCCTGTTGATGGTAGTGATACGCAATATCATGCAAATATAGGCTTTCCAAAAGAATTTAAAAGGTGACTTTACAAGTATTTTAGAAATGAAACATATAAAAAGGATGGTGATGAATCTCTGAAGAGTATTTTTAGGGAAAAATACATAGCCTAGTTTTTAGACCTATTTCTAAAGCATGTGCATTAAGCAAATGCCTGGACTCTCATGAGGCAGGTCAAAATAAAGATCCATCAGATATCACAGGCGGAGTGAGAACAGAACTGAAATTAACACACGGAGAGCAGGAAAATTCAGAGAAGTTTAATGTAATAAGATTACCTCTTCTATTCCAGCAACCTGCTCACTATTCCTCTCAATGTCCCATGATACTGTGGAGCCAAAACTCCAAGGGAACCAATCTAAGATGACTCTTGACAACATTCTGAAATATACTCTTGACTTCTCTCCAACTCATCTCATGAAAAATACTTTACCTCACTTTTATCAGTGTTAAATAAGGTCACTGTCTGCCAGGTAATGATAGTTAAAAAGAATTGGTCATCTCTTTTTGTTAATATGCTGGCTAGTTACTAAGGCATGTATCTCAACTCAGTTAAAAAGCACCTGCTTTCAGAATACTGTACAGAAGTGATCAGATGATAAAGATACCATCCACCATGTCTGTTATTATTTTAACTGAGCATGTTTGCATGACCATCACTACCAACACAACTACCCCAAATCCACCAAAAAGATTGCTACTTGTGTTAGCCGCATTCAGTAGACTAGGAGATTCTTGCTTGTGCAGACACAGCCATTCTCTTTGACTGCTTTCCGCGATACTTTCTATGAGTGCTTTTTGATGTTTGCTCCTTTAAATTATATGTGTACACATTCAAAAGATGAATAATGTGTCAAATAAATCTGCAGAGATCATTAGCTACTACCAGCAGACTTTTAGTTATTTTCCTTGATAAGTGAAAATAAAAATCTTACTAAATAACAAAAAAACATTAAATAATCAAACTTCTACCTTTAGGTTAGCTCAAGTTTTCTCTACCTCTACCTCCCAGGCTCAAACAATCAACCCACCTCAGCCTACAAGTAGCTGGGATTACAGGCACATGCAACCACACCTGGCTAATTTTTGTATTTTTTTGTAGAGACCGGGTTTCGCCATGTTTTCCAGGCTGGTCTCAAACTCCTGAGCTCCAGCGTTCTACACACCTTGGCCTCCCAAAGTGCTGGAATTACAGGTGTACGCCACTGCGCCCAGCCTGCAAAGTTACATAAATACAAATATGTTCTTTCTAATGGTGAACGCTCTGTTCATATGCCGTGCATCACTATTTTGCAGTTACTGGCAGATCTTGAAACCAGTTCCATGTTTACTGGTGATCTTGAGTGTCAGAAGCTCCTGATGGAAGCTATGAAGTATCATCTTTTACCTGAGAGAAGATCCATGATGCAAAGCCCTCGGACAAAACCTAGAAAATCAACTGTAGGGGCACTTTATGCTGTAGGAGGCATGGATGCTATGAAAGGTAAAAATAACTTAGAGTGTCTTCATTCAAAAAGGATACATTCTTAACAGCCTGCAAATTATAAGGGTGATATTAAAGCCATGTTAAATGAGTGCACCTAAAGCGAATTTTCATAAACAGTGTGCTTTATATGATGTTGTGACCTCATTTTTCTACTTACCTTATGAGACATAACCTTTCAACTAGTGTTGAACTCTTAATAGGCACTTTTACTTTATAGAAGGTGTTTTAAAATTTGAATATTTACTTTGCCATATTATATCTTTTCAAGGAAAACTTATTTAATGTTTGTGAACCCAAAAGTATGTGAGACAGGTCTCAATGAATTTACAAAGTTTATTTTCCCCAGGTTAAGGATGTGCCCATTCTGAACCCCAGGGGGTCAGGGTACTGCTTGATTTTATACATTTTAGGGAGATATCAGACATCAATCAATATGCGTAAGGTGTACATTGGTTCTGTCCAGACACGCGAGACAACTCAAAGTGGGGACTTCTAGCGCATAAGTAGATAAGAGACAAATGGTTGCATTCTTTTGAGTATCTGATTAGCTTTTCACTGAATACACAATTTACATGTGAGGGAAGTACAAGAACACTCACTTATGCCTTAGTCTGGCTTAGAGAATCTGCATTTTTTTCATAAACAATAAAGCAGAGGAAGCAATCAGATACGCATTTGTCTCAGGTGAACAGAGGGATGACACTAAGTTCTGTCATTCCTTTGTCCTGCACCTATGAAAATAAGCTGTCAATTTGCATTGCCAGGGTGAAATTCAAAGTTAACTGCTTAAGGATAAGCATCTGGAGGCCCACAGGGTATTTCCTTGTGGGTAAATTGTGAGGGAGGTATGTAGCTTAAAAAAAAAAAAAAATCTCAGTATTTATCCTATTTAAGAATAAAAAGGCGGGGAAGGTTTGCCTGATGCAGTTCCCAGCTTGACTTTTTCTTTTGGCTTCTTGGCTTGGGGGGGTCCCAAGATTTATTTTCCTTTCACATGTTAATCACAAAGGAAAGAGACTGCACCTGGCAAAAGGTCTGGCTGCTGGCCACTTGTAGAAAGAAGCTATAATAACAAGAGTGAGGTGCAATATAAAGAGAGCAAGATTTGCTTTCCCATGCTAGTAAGGGGAGGAGTGGGTGGAATTCTTTCCAAAAATTCCTACTCTTCCATTTGTAGAGGGAATGTGGGGGTTTTAAAGAGAGGATTTGGAATGCAGAATAGGCAGCGTGGCTAGGAAGTGTCAGGTGTTATGACCCACTTCAGTGGCTTGTCTTGAATTATTTATTGTTCCATCTGGTTAAGGGGCTGGTGCCATCGTGGCTAGAGGTGTCTGGTCTGTATCAGCATGTGGCCCCTGAAGCTTCTAAGGAAATAGTTGACCAGATGAGTGAGTATGGTGTGTGTTTATCAAGCATCTAGGTAAACAAATGTGCATAAGGCATGGGAGCATAGAATGGGATAAGAAAGGGAGTAGAGGAAAGAAAACATTCCAAGGATGTAAAGTTTATCTCAGAGCGACATCTTGAAACTGGGGGATGGTGGGAAATGAGGAAAGGATACGGGATAGAAAAAAAAAAAAAGTTTAAAAACTTGGTTTGAAGTCCTACTGGAATCACATTATTTTCTTTGATATATGTAATTGAAAATTGGAAGACTATATAGTAACTATGCTTATTAATCATAAGCCCATAAAACAAGAGATTGCAAATGCAATTATCTGCAGATTTGTAGTGTTACTTGAAGAACTGATGTTCTTCAGAAAATAACAAATAACAATATTTTTGTATTTTGTAACAATAATGTTATAAGATAAGTTTTATAGGACAATGAGATCCTATAATTAATTTCCAGTCTGGCAACTTGAGGTTTTATTGCATTTTGTTGACTAAATTGAATATTAATAGCATATTAAAAGATTTATTGTTTGGTATTTAAATTACAAGAGTATTAAATAAAAAATGCAAGTGCACTTGTCCTTCATTTCTGACTTTGCAAAAAGCCTAATTTGCATTGTGAGACATGGAAAATTTTGTGTTTGTTTGGTTTTTGTGTTTGTTTTTTATCTTTGGCATTTTATTCGGGCTAATCTTGGTTAACTTCTTGTTACCATAAAGAAATGTATTCCAACAAATGTTTATAAGTATCTATAACTCCTTATCAGTCTCTAAAAATGAGTGAAATATGAACCTATAATCTCTGGACTCTATTACCAAAGTTTGTCATGGAAATAAATGAGGGGATGAGACACTTTTGAGTTCCTGGTATTTGGAGACACTATAAAAGGCTCATGGGACGTTGCAGACCATTAAAAGAATAGTAAAACCTTACCTTTTTGATGACTTAATCTTTTTTTGTTTGTTTTTGTTTTTGGTTTTTTTTGTTTTTTTTTTTTTGAGAGGGAGTCTCGCTCTGTCGCCCAGGCTGGAGTGCAGTGGCCGGATCTCAGCTCACTGCAAACTCTGCCTCCCCGGTTCACGCCATTCTCCTGCCTCAGCCTCCTGAGTAGCTGGGACTACAGGCGCCCGCCACCTCACCCGGCTAGTTTTTTTGTATTTTTTAGTAGAGATGGGGTTTCACTGTTTTAGCCAGGATGGTCTCGATCTCCTGACTTCGTGATCCGCCCGTCTCGGCCTCCCAAAGTGCTGGGATTACAGGCTTGAGCCACCGCGCCCAGCCTTGATGACTTAATCTTTGATTGGCATTTTGCAAACATCGTTTCTAATCCTCACAATAATGTTACAATAATGTCACCGCTACTTTGCCCCTCTTAAGGTTAGATAGCCAACCCAAGGACAAACATGAAGAAAGGCTGGAGATGAAATTCTTATTCAAATACGATGTTCCTTTTCCTACACTGCCACTATTACAGACAAAAGAACACCAACAAAACTCTTTGGGGATTTTAGAATCTATTAGAAAACCAGGGTAAACACGTAGTAACGAGAAAAAGGAAAAAGAGAAAAAGAAAGAAAGAAAACCTAAGAAGTCTAACAAAAACATTAAATGGGCAGCATTTATCTGTATAAAGCAGTATGACATTGAAAACTGTACTACTTTACATATTTTCACAAAACTATAAACATTAATTTCTATACATATGCCTTTTCTTATAGTGTGTTGTTTCAGTTATTTTTAAAAGATGTTATTGACTACATATTGAGTACCGTGTACACTTCTTGGGTGACGGATGCACTAAATTCTCAGAAATCACCACTAAAGAACTGACCCATGTAACCTAAAACCACCTGTACCCCCAACACTATTGAAATTTTAAAAATTTTTTAAAAAATAACTTTTATATTTTGATGTTTAAGAAATACAGTGCTTCCTCAGTCTCTAATTTCCTCTCTGACTCATATAACAAGCTCAGAATTGCTGTTAAATATAGGTATCACACAAATGGCTGGGGCTAACTGTAACTCCTACAACATATTTGAAAGAATCATTAGAAAGTGCTAAGTATGATCACAGAGTCAAAATTGTTAAATTGTCAATTAGTAAACTTTGGATGTCTTGTACATACATAGTATTTTGCAAATTTTTATTTATTTAAAAAATAAATTCTGAATAAAGAGTATGGCAGGAGACAAAGTAAAGGCTAATCTTGTCACTTTCGGAACATTTGTAAAGTAAATGGAGGAAATTGTTACATCAGATATATTTACTACTGCAGGAACTACAGTGTTCTCAACAACACTGATAAGTTTGATGGGTTTTGTTCACTCTTGAATAGATTACGAACAAACATTGGGTAAGAGCATAGAAATGAATTGAGAAACAATATATCAAACATTCTGGGGCAGAGAGTTATTTATACAGAAAAATTTTAAAGGAAAAGATAGTAAAAAAATGAATTTATATTTTTCCATCTAATATAGAGCTGCCCTAGTAAAGCAGCTAGAGAATATACATTTTGATTAGCTGAAGAATTGCTGGGGGTGGACAAAGGGGCTGGAGAAGTCTTCAAACTTTGATATGTAGAACTACCAGTCATAAATGCTCATGTTGCAGTCAAAAGTTGTGGGATCATTTTATCTTCTATATTGAATCTAATGCCTTGAAAAATTTAACCTGGCATGATTCACACATCTACATTTCTCAGTGTAAATCTTCTACATACAGCTGATTAATGTAGACTTGTACAATTTTCTAATCACCCCACCATTCATATCTTCATAATCATAACAATGAGTGCAGACTAGCTTTTATTTCCTAATCTAAATTAGGTCATCGGTAAAGTCCACTGACAAAAAGAGAACTAAAAGTTAAAATTATAGCAAGCAGATAAGAATACAGACATAGGAAGACTGGGATGAGGAAATGGAAAGAAGTAGAAAACATTCAGAGAAAACTGACTGGTTAAACATAGAATAAAAGTAGATGTCAGTTTGTAGTTATTTCAGTTTTAACATTACCATTCAAAGATATTTAATGTAGAAAGGATGTTTTGATAGGTGTTATAATTTGACCTCTTAGCAGTAAATATAGTCAGTAGAGCAATTGCTAATCTATAAATCAGTATTCAGTCAAATCCATGTTATCAGTGAAAGAGGCAGTAATGATAGAGAAAGAGTAAATGAGTCCCTGTGTATTTACAAGTTTGTATTAGAAAACCCAAAATTTGGAACACAAATACTTACAGTGCACTATTCACTAGAATATATTTAAAGTTAGAGGAAGGAAACACGGTTTCCGCTAATTCAGTCTGATCAACGAGCAGCTATATATTTAATATACACTCTGCTTAAATTTTGACTGGATATGACCCCATACTATTGCCCTGTAACTGCCAGTGGGTTTGCTTCAAATGTTAACTACATCTTCATTATAACTAATGGACTGCATTTTCTTCACAAATCTCCCAGTAAAGGAACAACTGGAAAGTATTTTTGCTTATTACTGTGGTTGACTTTGTGTAATTGGGATGAAATTTTTTAAACCTGCCACAAACTCTATTAGATACACTATAGATGTAAAAAATAATTCTATCATTTTCCACCCTGCTTATTATTCAGAAGTTTCCCTGTTGTGCAGAATCAGCGTTTACTAAAAAATAGCAGCAGCTATTACAAATGAATGGTAAGAAGCATTGCCTACTGAAGTGACAATTCATTATGACAGTAGTGATAGTTCACTTTGTCAATAGTGACAGTATACTATGGCAGTAAACTTTGTACATTAGTGATTGAACAGAAAATAAAATTATATTAACACTTAAAGTAATACCTTGTAATTCTATATTTTCAACTGTAATATTTTGTGCTACTGAAGCGGGTTCATTGTCTGGGGTAACACACGAGGTTCGTTGTCTCATGGCCACAGACATCAAAGACGTGGACGTACAAAGAGTGAGATTAAGAGCGGAAATTCAACAGGCAAAAGAAAGAGAATAGCTCTCTGCTACAGAGAGGGGCCCTGGAAAAATGGGTTTCCAGATCTGTGATGAAATGCAGGGGGGTCTATAGATGAGCTGGTGAAGAGGTGGTGTCTGATATATGTAGGGAGCAAAAGACTGGTTAGGACCAAGTGTGCCATTTGCATAGGGCACGAATCTCTGGCCGCCCCCCACACCAATCTTTTATTATGCAGGTGGGTTCTCTGCCTAAGCTGGCCATGCTACCCGTTTCTTTCTTACTGTACACGTGGTAACAAAAAAAAGGGAAGATGAAGCCTCCATGTTGGAAATGCCTGCCCCCAAGGTAGCCCTTTCCAGTCGGTGCAGCTGCTGGCATTCCCCCGTGCAAGCTTCCAGCTTGCTTATCTATGTCTGCAGCCTGATTTTTCAGGCTGCTCTTTGTTAGAAAATAAATGATTTGGGGGGCTGCTTTTGATTAGAAAGGTAATTCCACCAAGGACTCTCTTGCCCTTACTATCTGCATAAATTTCTGTCTACCTCTTACATCATTACCATCATCGAACATTATGTGAATCAACACCAAAGGCCCATTTAACATTTTTTGAATTTTATTTATTTATTTATTTATTTATTTATATAGTCAGAGTCTCACTCTGTCACCCAGGCTGGAGTACAGTGGCGTGATCTTGGCCTACTTCAGCCTCCGCCTCCTGGGCTGAAATGGTCTTCTGATCCCAGCTTCCTAAGTAGCTGGGACTACAGGTGCATGCCACCACACCCAGCTAAAGGCCCATTTAAAAATAATTTTCATTCCTGGTCCTTTAGTTACATGTCTTTTAAATAAACACACACACACACAAATAAACACACACACAAACACACACACCCAAAACAAATTAAAAAACATAAATTAATATATTGAATGATTATAAATAATTACATCTGTAACAGATGTGCAAACATTCAATAATAGAATCCAAGGTATTTTGTCATAAATTATGTCATTTGACACTTGTGTTGACACTACCAGTAGAATAGCATAGCCAAAGCCAGCGTTGTAAGGGTATAAACCAAACATATTACATAAAACATTTTATTTTGACTCTTCTATTTGGATCCAGAAGTGGTAAAAGATTATCCTTTGCTTTATCTTCCAGGTTGTAGAATTACCTGGGCTACTTACTTCATTTGAATTGTAATCACTGATACTGTGCTGTAAGTTATGGGTATATAATTATAACGTGTATAATACCAATTCAAAATGTCAATAAAAGTACATTTTACCATTGTTCAATATCCCTTTGTCAGGTACTACTACTATTGAAAAATATGACCTCAGGACCAACAGTTGGCTACATATTGGCACGATGAATGGCCGTAGGCTTCAATTTGGAGTTGCAGTTATTGATAATAAGCTCTATGTCGTGGGAGGAAGAGACGGTTTAAAAACTTTGAATACAGTGGAATGTTTTAATCCAGTTGGCAGAATCTGGACTGTGATGCCTCCCATGTCAACGCATCGGCACGGCTTAGGTAAGAGCTTAACGTAATGTATTTTTCAAGAAGGCATAGTAAGTAGAGTTTTTAAAAATTTAAATCTAGCAGCACATAATTGGGATTTAGCCAAATCCTTAGTGAAAATGTCTCCAAAATGATGAAAAACTTAAGGAAATGATAAAAGCCTGGGAAACATTTGTTGTTGTTGCAGGTTACTCCTGATTTCCTTCCACCAGTATTTTAAAGGGGTTTCCTTGTAAAAAGGATAACAACTTTTCAAAGGGATTTACTATTAACTAATATACAACTACAGCAAGGAGTTTTCTTCTAAGCTCAATTTAGAGAGGAAAGTACTTGACGATTGAGAGGGATTGTGTTTCTAGTTAGATGAATCATGTGCCCATAGTGGAGAATTTTGATTCTCCTGAATATTTGTCAGGATACATCTTTCTTTATACTAGGCTCCATATTTTTGTGATATCGTAAGAGTTGGCTGAACAACAGAAAAATTTCCTTTTTTTTTTTTTTTTATTTGACTTTTACAGAGCTAAAAAGCGGCAGATTCAGGAATGGTATTGCTTGTCCCAATTATCCTGATAAATTGACTCTGCCAAATAATACACTATATAATTATATTATATAGTTATGCCAGTGTTATTCCTAGACATAGCTCAGAAAGATCCTGCAGAGAAATCAGAGCAAGCTTATTTTTCAATATAATTGATATTAGTAAATAGGTAGGAGAAGTGATGATGATATACCACTGAGAGGTTGATTGGGATAGTCAAGGTGGGGAAAAAACCAATTATGTAAATTATCATAGCAGATGCGAAGCAGAAATGGGCTATTCGTAATACCTGAAAGAACAAACTTCTAACTAAACATTAAAAAGCTGTCTAGTAAGTTAGCTCTTGAGAATCTTTTTATCCCTATATTAAACACCAGAACTTATAAAGACCTACTACAGTCAGCCTGTAATTCTAAGGTTTATCTAAGAATCAACATCATATTGTATCTACATGTTAGAGCAACAAACAATATTGAAATTTTGCCAGAAAGAGCCAGCTTTTTAAATTACATATCTAGAAATGGTGCATTCTACTGCCTCTTTTGACTTCAATGATACCCTTCCATGATATAGTAACTAAAACTGAAAGTTTCATAAGGTTAGAAAACCATATTTAGCTTTACAACAGTCAGTAAATGATTCATATGTATGCAAAATTGTTTAATAAGCAAAAAAAAAGTTAAGCAATTAATTGCTTGCAAAATGAAACAATATTCATTGTGTGTGGCATACCTAGGTGAACCCACATATTATTTTAATTTTTTTAGGTGTAGCCACTCTTGAAGGACCAATGTATGCTGTAGGTGGTCATGATGGATGGAGCTATCTAAATACTGTAGAAAGATGGGACCCTGAGGGACGACAGTGGAATTACGTAGCCAGTATGTCAACTCCTAGAAGCACAGTCGGTGTTGTTGCATTAAACAACAAGTGAGTAAGTTGAAACACACATGCTCATTGCTTCCAGGTCATATAGTACAGAACTTCAGTGATGTGATCCATCAATCAATTAGCATTCCAAACAACCTGGACATACTTGTTATCAATAATAAAAGATCTTCATTGGAACTCTCCATTAGGACTGAAAATACTTGTCTAAAATAAATACTCGATGAAATATTCTCTATGCCCTTGCTAATCAAGATGTTGTCCTGGGACCAGCAGCATCCACCTTTCCTGAGATGTATTTAGAAATGTTGAATCCTAGCCCCGCCCCAAACGTCCTGAATCAGAATCTTAATTTTAACAGGATCTTCAGGTGACTTCTGTGCACATTAAACTTGAGAAACACTTTTACAGGCAAGCCAGTTCTAATTTTACCCTCAAGAAGTTACTACTTTTTTTACATTATGATTTATTTTTATCAAAACTTTAGTCTGTCTATGGTTATAACAAGGTGATTCTTTTATTCTTTCAACAATCTCTCTCCTGAGTGTTCAGGATTCCTAAATATAGAATCCTACCTAGTCTCACCCTTCCTGAATATTTACCTCTTCCTGTCACTTGCCTATCACTTCCGAGATATTATACTAAAACATGATGATGTTAGAAGTTTCTAAGAGCTTGAATTGTTACCAGGTATTATTTGCTTTCTGACAAGGGAACTTTGGAGACAATGACCAGCATATAAGAGGGTAATGAATCATGCGAGTTTCAGACAATAGGTTGGGTCAGTTGCCAGAGACAGCCTTGTGTGTTTATATTGACTATACATGAAGCCAATACATTATCATAGATATGGTCTCAGTCAAAATGTCAACACATTGTTTTTAGAACTGTGCACAGAAATAAATCGGAAATGTCCGTAGTTAAGAGGAGGTCCAGTTTTAAAGTGTCTTAGAGCTCAAGCTCTAAATCTATCTGTGGCCTGACCTGAATGATGCCAGGTGATTCAGTTATGTAATCTCCTACCTAATACAGAACAGGATGAAAATATGAAATTTGCCCCATTTAATTGTGCTTTGCTGAGTTGCTATTGTTTGCAACTCAACATGAAGGGAAGTTATAGGAATAAGGATTAATACATGTCTGTCTTCTTTATTAATGCATGATAACTTTAAAATTATTTTTAAAATGCTAATCAAAAGAATGGCATTTTAAAGTGTATGGGAGAAATGTCATAGCCAATATCACTTCCTAGGGAAAAAAAAAATCTAGTTTCTAGGTTCTGTCCTCCTTCCTTAGTTGTTTATTAAGTTAATGTCTTCTAAGTGATAATTTTTTAATGCAAATATAAAGTTATACATAAAAACAACAGAGGCCGGGCGTGGTGGCTCACGCCTGTAATCCCAGCTCTCAGGGAGGCAGAGGCGGGAGGATAGCTTGAGCCCAGGAGTTCGAGACCTGCCTGGGTAATACAGCGAGACCCCGTTCTCCACAGAAAAGGAAAAAAAAAAAAAAAAAAAAAAGAACAGATTCTGCTCCTAGGTAATTGAACCCTGCTAAAATTGTAAAGTTGTTGGAGTTGGTCTTTGGAACTATCCTGCCAATCCTTTTGATCTTTCCCTCTTTCTTCTGTGCTTCATATCCCATGAAATCTTTTATTCAATTATGTTAAAATGTCTGTGACAAAGATAGTGAAAAAGGGAGGTTTGGGTTGGGATAGATTTTAACAGGTGCCCTCAGGTAATGATCTATTCACAGACTTCTGCTCTTCACTGCAAAATAGTGTAGTAGTAGAATATATAGTCAGACCCTTCAGAAACTTGAAAAGCTTTGTGCAAAGTTCTCTCACTCTCACTCTATGCATGCATTTTGTGTGTGTATGTATACACACACATATACATACTCGCGGTTCTGTCTGTTTATCTAGATTATATGCTATTGGTGGACGTGATGGAAGTTCCTGCCTCAAATCAATGGAATACTTTGACCCACACACTAACAAGTGGAGTTTGTGTGCTCCAATGTCCAAAAGACGTGGAGGTGTGGGAGTTGCCACATATAACGGATTCTTATATGTTGTAGGGGGGCATGATGCCCCTGCTTCCAACCATTGCTCCAGGCTTTCTGACTGTGTGGAACGGTAAGTTTTTTTTCTATTTATTTCTGTATGTAATTATTTGGTTATTTATTTTTTTAGAAATAGAAAGAATTTTTTTCTTTTAAATGGAAATCAATTTATTTTTATGCTCACTCTAAGAAAATTAAATAGTACAACAGGAATCTAGGGAGAACAAGTCCTTTCCCAGCTAGGATCCTCTAAGACTCTAGTCCTCTCCTGTTCCAGGCTCTTTCAAATACGGGATCTTAGCTAATTTTAATTTTTTTATTTTTATTTTTAATAGACTGTGTTTAATTACATTTTTAAACAACCAGAAAATAGTCTTCCAATAAATGCTAATCCTTTTAGTGGATTTATCTTTTGTAAAATTGTATACTTTCTCTTAGGCTAAAAATATATTTTTTAAATATTCCATATTCATTTCAGATTCAGCATAAAGTATGTAAAAAGAATATGCCATCTTATTGTTATATAGTCACACTATAAAATAATAAGACAAGGTGGTAAACAAATAAATTTTGTGCCAAGCTACATCACTCAACCAATTCAGGAGACTCAAATCAAAATAAGTTTACTGAGATTGGGGAAAAAATGGTGGAGAGGAGCCAGGACTAACTCGCAGCTCCCACTCACATAGACAGAGCAGTGTGTGGAGAACCATATTGTGAACTTTGGCTCTAAGAACTACTGCAGGAACGTAACAGGAAAGCCAAGAGAATCCACAGACCCTCTGAGGGAGGTGGATTGCTGCGCAGGGACAGCCGAGGAACTGTGAGCCTGCTTGCTTTCTCAGCTGGGAGACTTATGGCCTGGGGTAGGTTCTCAGTCCTGCTCACTGGCTGCCTTGAAATAAAGTAGGTTCTGTTGAGTGGGGGAGCAGTGGGAGTGAGACCAGCCTTTCTGGCTGCAGGCTGCATAGCAGCTGGGTGAGGCCTATGGCTGCCAACTTTCCCCCACTTTCCTGGTGGCCTATGTGACAAAGCAGACATAGCCATAATCCCCCTGGGAACATAACTCCGTTGGCCTGAAAAACACACCCCATCCCCCACAGCAGCTGCAGCAAGCCCCACCCAAGGAGAGTCTGAGCTCAGACATGCCTAACCCTGCCCCCACCTGATGGTCTTTCTCTTTAAGCTCTGGTAGACAAACAAAAAGGTCATAATTTCTTGGTAGCTCTATGGCCCTGCCCACTGCCTAAGCCTAAGGCAAGGTTGTATCCTTCCTAAACAAATGGAACTGATTGGCTCTTGAATGTGCCAACTTCTAGCTGGAGGCCAACCAACACAAAACCAGTATACTAAACAAAAATACAACCAAGGACCCTCAGAGCATACTTCACTCCCTTGCCACCTCCATGAGAGTAGGTGCTAGTATCCCTGACTGAGAGACCTGAAGATGGATCACATCACAGGTCTCATGGCAGACACTCCCCACCCCAGTAGCTCTGCTGGGTGGCTAGATCCAGAAAAGAAATAGCAATCACTGCAGTTTGGTGCTCAGGAAACTGCATCCCTGGGGAAAGGGGAGAGCACCACATCAAGGCATCATCCCCATAGGACAAAAGAATCTGAATAGCAGTGCTTGAGTTCCAGATCTTCCCTCTGACATAGTTTACCCAAATGAGAAGGAACCAGAAAACCAATTCTTTAAGTTTGACAAAATGAGGTCTTTTAACACCCCCAAAAGATCACACTAGCTCACCAGCAATGGATCCAAACCAAGATGATGTGTCTGAATTGCCAGAAGAAGATTTCAGAAGGTCAACTATTAAGCCAATCAAGGAGGTATGAGAGAAAGGTGAAGTCCAACTTAAACACATCAAATAAATAAATAAATAAGTATCATGTGGAATATGAATGGAAAATTCTCCAGTGAAATAGCATAAATAAAAAGCATTCACAAGCTAGGCGTGGTGGCTCATGCCTATAATCTCAGCACTTTGGGAGGCCAAAGTGGGAGGATCACCTGAGATCAGGAGTTTAAGACCAGCCTGGCCAACATGGCAAAATCCTTTCTGAATGATCATTGAGTCACAATGAAATTGAGATTGAGGCCGGGCACAGTGGCTCAAGCCTGTAATCCCAGCACTTTGGGAGGCCGAGATGGGCGGATCACGAGGTCAGGAGATTGAGACCATCCTGGCTAACACGGTGAAACTCCATCTCTACTAAAAAATACAAAAAACTAACCAGGCGAGGTGGTGGGCGCCTGTAGTCCCAGCTACTCAGGAGGCTGAGGCAGGAGAATGGGGTGAACCCAGGAGGCGGAGCTTGCAGTGAGCTGAGATCCGGCCACTGCACTCCAGCCTGGGTGACAGAGCGAGACTCCGTCTCAAAAAAAAAAAAAAAAGAAAAAAGAAATCAAGATTGAAAGAAAAAGTTATTTGAACTGAACAATCATGATAATATAACCTCTCCAAACCTCTAGGAAACAGAAAAGTGGTTCTAAGAGGAAAGTTCATAGCATTGAATGCCTACATCAAAAAGTCTGAAAGAGCACAAATAGACAATCTAGGGTTACACCTCAAGGAACTAGAGAAAAAACAACAAACAAACCCAGCAGAAGAAAAGAAAGATGAGAACTAAATGAAATTGAAACAAACAAAAAATACAAAGATAAATAAAACACACAGCTGGTTCTTTGAAAAAAATAAACCAAATGCATAGACCATTAGCAAAATTAACCAAGAAAAGAAAGGAAAAGATTCAAATAAGCCCAGTTAGAAATGAAATGGGAGATATTACAACCAATATCTCAGAAATACAAAAGATCATTCAAGGCTACTAGGAGCACCTTTACATAAACTAGAAAACCTAGATGTGATGAATAATTCCTAGAAATATACAACCTAGATTAAACCAGGAAAAAATAGAAACTCTGAACAGACCAATGATAAGAAGTAAGATTGAAACAATAACTAAAAAGTTACCAACAAAAAAAGTCTAGGTCCAGATGAAATCACAGCTGAATTTTATGTGACATTCAAAGAAGAATTAGTACCAATGCTACTAAAACTATTCCAAAAGATAAAGATAGAGAAAAAGGGAATCCCCTGTAAATCATTCTGTGAAGCCAGTATCATCCTAATACCAAAACCAGGAAAGGACATAACAAAAAAGAAAACTACAGCCCTATATCCATGATGAACATAGATGCAAAAATTCTCAACACAATACTAGTTAACAGAATCCAACAGCATGTCAAAAAGATAATACACCATGATCAAGTTAGTTTTATACCAGGGATTCAGGGATTGCTTAACATTCACAAGTCAATAAATGTGATACACCTCATAAAAATATTTTTTTTAAAAAATTGCATAATCATCTCAATAAATGCAGTAAAACCCTTTGACAAAGTCCAGCATCCCTTTATAATTAAAACCCTCAGCAAAATCAGCATAGAAGGGACATACCTTAAGGTAATGAAAGCCATCTATGACAAACCCACAGCCAACATAATATTGAACAGAGAACAGTTGAAAGCATTCTCCCTGACAATGGGAAGAAGACGATGATGCCTACTTTCACAACTTCTATTCAACATAGTATTGGAAGTCCTGGCCAGAGCAATCAGACAAGAGAAAGAAATAAAGGGCATCCAAATTAGTAATAAGAAAGTCAAACTGTCACTGTTTGCTGATGACATGATTGTATACCTAGAAAACCCTAAAGACTCATCCAGAAAGCTCCTAGTAAAAGCTCCTGGTAAATGAATTCAGCAAAGTTTCAGGTTACAAAATTAATGTACACAAATCAGAATTGGAATCATCATGGTGGACATGAGGCAGGAGAAGATTGCAGCTCCAGACAGAGCAGCGTGCAGAGGCTCGCATTGTGAATTTTAGTTCCAGATGAACTGCAAGAACAAATCAGCAATCCTGAGAGAACCCACAGACCATCTGAAGAAAACTAACTGCTCATGTAGGACCCGGGAGACACCCCAAGTATTGTGAGTGGCCCAACTGCAGAAGTGTGAAAGGGAGACCTTCCTCTCCCAAATATACCCACTAGTTATCTTTTCAAAGAACCAGCTTTTTATTTTATTTATCTTTTGTATTTTTTTTTCAATTTCTAGATGGTACATTGCAAAAACCCTTCTGGACATTAGCTTAGGCAAAGACTTCATGACCAAGAACCCAAAAGCAAATGCAACAAAAACAGACCTAAATAGATGGGACTTAACTAAAAAGCTTCTGCACAGCAGAAGAAATAATCAACAGAGTAAAAAGATATCCTACAGACAGGGGGAAAATCTTTACAATCTACATCTGACAAATGACAGAATCTACAAGGAACTCAAACAAATTAGCAAGAACAAAACAAACAATTCCATTAAGAAGTGGGCTAAGGACATGAATAGTGGGGAAAGGACACCATATTCAACAAATGGTACTGGGATAATTGGCAAGCCACATATAGAAGAATGAAACTGGATCCTCATCTGTAACCCTATACAAAAATCAAGTCAAGATGGATCAAATCAAATACTTAAATCTAAAGCCTGAAACCATAAAATTTCTAGACAACTGGCACTTGAGAAAATCACACTAAGGCTACCTATAATGAAAAAAATTCATAGAGTCTTTGCCACTGAAAACACTCAGACTCAAAGCCTAATGATCTTATTCAAAATAGGTTATATTCACATCTTAAGGGGAAAAAAGTCCTCTCCAAATAAAAGTAAATTTAAAAACAAGAAGATGTGATATTTTTCTTTTCAAATGATAAGGAACCAATGGAACAGTTCTGGAAGTATAAAAGAACAGGGTGTTATGATCACCACCACAAAGCATTGCACTAACTCTTTAGCAGTAGTTCCTAACCAAAAGGAAATACATGAAATTTCAGAAAAATAATTCTAAATATTGATTTTAGAGAAGCTCAACAGGAATCAAGAGAAAACTGAAAACCAATACAAAGAAATCAGAAAATCAATCCAGAATATGAATGATAAATTTGCCAAAGAGATAGATTTTCTAAAAAAAGAAACTTCTGAAAAGGAAAATTCATTGAAGGCATTACAAAATACAGATGAAATCTTCAATGATAGACTAGACTAAGCAGAAGAAAGAATCTCAGCGCTTGAAGACAGTACTTCTTAATTTATCCAGTTTCCCCACTTTATGTTTTTCTTTGCTTTGTCAAAGATCAGTTGACTGTAAGTATTTGCCTTTATTTCTGGGTTCTCTATTCTGTTCCATTCATCTATATGCCTAGTTTTGTACCAGTATGATTTTGTTTTGGAGAGTATGGCCTTAAAGTATCGTTTGAAGTCGGGTAATGTAATGCCTCTAGATTTGTTCATTTTGCTTGGTCTTGCTTTGGCTAGGCAGGCTCTTTTTTGGTTTCATATGAATTTTAGAACTTTTTTTTCTAATTCTGTGAAAAATGGTGGCAGTGTTGTAAAGGGAAATGCATTGAATTTGTAGACTGCTTTTGGCAGTATGGTCATTATCACAACATTGATTCTACCCATCATGAGTATGGGATGTGTTTCCATTTGTTTGTGTCATCTATGTTTCCTTTCAGTAGTGTTTTGTAGTTTTCATTGTAGAGGTCTTTCACCTCCTTGGTTAAGTGCATTCCTAAGTTTTTGTTGTTGTTGTTGTTGCAGCTATTGTAAAAGGGGTTGAGTTCTTGATTTGATTCTCAGCTTGGTTACTGTTTTTGTACAGCAGAGCTGCAGATTTGTGTATATTAATCTTTTTCCATAAATTATTGAAGTACAGGTGGTCTTTGGTTACATGAGTGAGTTCTTTAGTGGTGATTTGTGAGATTCTGTTGCACCCATCACCCAAGCAGTATGCACTGCACCATATTTGTAATCTTTTATCCCTGGCTACCTCCCACTCTTCCCTTGCCCAGTCCCCAAAATCCATCGTATCATTCTTATGCCTTTGTGTCCTCATAGTTTAGCTCCCAAATATCAGTGAGAACATACAATGTTTGGTTTTCCTTTCCTGAGTTACTTTACTTAGAATAATAGTCTCCAATGTCATCCAGGTTGCTGCAAATGCTGTTAAATCATTCCTTTTTATGGCTGCATAGTATTCCATTGTGTATATGTACCATAGTTTCTTTATCCATTTGTTGACTGATGGGCATCTGGGTTAGTTCCACAGTTTTGCAATTGTGAATTGTGCTGCTATAAACATACATGTGCAAGTATCTTTCATGATTAATACTTCATTTCCTCTGGGTAGATACCCAGCAGCGGGATTGCTGGGTCAAATGGTAGTTCCACTTTTAGTTCTTTAAGGAATCTTCACACTCTTTTTCATAGTGGCTGTATTTGTTTGCATTCCCACCAGCAGTGTAGAAGTGTTCTCCTCTGTTCACATTCACACTAGCATCTACTGTTTTTTGATTTTTTGATTATGATCATTCTTGCAGGACTAAGGTGGTATTGCATTGTGGTTTTGATTTGCATTTCCCTGATTATTAGTAATGTTGAGCATTTTTTCATGTGCTTGTTTTTCATGTTTTTGTATATCTTCTTTTGATAATTGTTTGTTCATTTCCTTAGCCCACTTTTTGATGGGATTGTTTGTTTCTTACTGATTTGTTTGAGTTCATTGTAGATTCTGGATATTAGTCCTTTGTCAGATGTACAGATTGTGAAGATTTTCTCCCACACTGTGGGTTATCTGTTTACTCTGCTGAATGTTTCTTTTGTCGTGAAGAAGCTTTTTAGTTTAATTAGGTCTCGGCTATTTAGCTTTGTTTTTATCGCATGTGCTTTTGGGCTCTTGATCATGACATCCTTGCCTAAACCAATGTCTAGAAGGATTTTTCCAATGTTATCTTTTAGAATTTTTATAGTTTCAGGTCTTAGGTTTAAGACCTTAATCCATCTCAAGTTGATTTTGTATAAGATGGGAGATGAGAATCCAGTTTCATTCTCCTATATGTGGCTAGCCTACAATCCCAGCAATGATTTGCTGAAAAAAGTTCTTTTCCCACTTTATGTTTTTGTTTTCTTTGTCAAAGATCAGTTGACTGTATTTGGGTTTATTTCTGGGTTCTCTATTCTGTTCCACTGGTCTATGTGCCTATTTTTATACCAGTACCATGATGTTTTGGTGACTATGGCTTTATAGACTGGTTTGAAATCAGGCTGAGTGATGCCTCCAGATTTGTTCTTGTGCTTAGTCTTGCTTTGGCTATCAGGGCTCTTTTTTGGTTCCATATGAATTTTAGAATTTTTTTTTCTAATTCTGTGAAGAATAATGATGCTATTTTGATGGAGACTGCATTGAATTTGTAGATTGCTTTTGGCAGTATGGACATTTTCACAATATTGATTCTACCCTTCCATGAGCATGGAATGTGTTTCCATTTTCTGGTGTCATCTATGGTTTCTTTCAGCCTTGTTTGGTAGTTTTCCTTGTAGAGGTCTTTTGACCCCTTGATTATGTATATTACTAAGTATTTTTATTTTTTGCAGCTATTGTAATAGGGGTTGAGTTCTAGATTTGATTCTCTGCTTAGTTGCTGTTGGTGTATAGAAGAGCTACTGGTTTGTGTACATTAATCTTATATCCAGAAACTTTGCTGAATTCTTTTATCAGTTCTAGGAGCTTTCTTGAGGAGTCATTAGGGTTTTCAAGGTGAATGATTATATCATCAGCAAACAGTGAGAGTTTGACTTCCTTTTTACTGATTTGGATACCCTTTATTCCTTTCTCTTTTCTGATTGCTCTGGTTATGACTTCTAGTTCTATGTTGAAGAGGAGTGGTGAGAGTGGGCATCCTTGTCTTGTTCCAGTTCTCAGAGGGAATGTTTTCAACTTTTCCCCATTCACTATTGTGTTGGCTGTGGGTTTGTCATAGAAGGTTTTATTACATTAAGGTATGTCCCTTGTATGCTGATTCTGCTGAGAATTTTAATCATAAACATTGCTGGATTTTGTCAAATGCTTTTTCTGCATCTATTGAGACGATTACGTGATTTTTAAAAAAATATCTTTATGAGGTGTATCACATTTATTGGTTTGTGGATGTTAAACAATCCCTGCATCCCTGGTATAAAACTAACTTGATCATGGTGTATTATCTTTTTGATAAGCTGTTGGATTCTGTTAACTAGTATTGTGTTGAGAATTTTTGCATCTATGTTTATCATGGATATTGGGCTGTAGTTTTCTTTTTTGGTTATGTCTTTTCCTGGTTTTGGTATTAATGCTGGCTTCATAGAATGAATTAGGGAGGGTTCCTTCTTTTCCTGTCTTGTGGAATAGTGTCAAAAGAATTGGTATCAGTTGTCCTTTGAATGTCTAGTAGAATTCCACTGTGAATCTGTGTGGTCCCGGACTTTTTTTTGGTGGTAATTTTTCTTGTTACCATTTCAATCTCGCTGCTTGGTATTGGTCTGTTCAAGGTATCTAATTCTTTCTTATTTAAGCTAGGGAGGTTGTATTTTTCCAGAGATTTAGCCATCTCTTCTAGGTTTTTTAGTTTATGTGAGTAAAGGTGTTCATAGTACCCTTGAAGGATCTTTGGTATGTCAGTTGTAATATCTATTTCTGTTCTTAGTGAGGTTATTTGGATTTTTCTCTCTTCTTTTCTTGGTTAATCTTGCTAATGGTCTATCAGCTGAGAATCAAATCAAGAACTCAACCCCTTTTACAATAGCTGCAACAACAACAACAACAAAAACTTAGGAATGCACTTAACCAAGGAGGTGAAAGACCTCTACAATGAAAACTACAAAACACTACTGAAAGGAAACATAGATGACACAAACAAATGGAAACACATCCCATACTCATGATGGGTAGAATCAATGTTGTGATAATGACCATACTGCCAAAAGCAGTCTACAAATTCAATGCATTTCCCTTTACAATACTGCCACCATTTTTCACAGAATTAGAAAAAAAAGTTCTAAAATTCATATGAAACCAAAAAAGAGCCTGCCTAGCCAAAGCAAGACCAAGCAAAATGAACAAATCTAGAGGCATTACATTACCCGACTTCAAACGATACTTTAAGGCCATACTCTCCAAAACAAAATCATATTGGTACAAAACTAGGCATATAGATGAATGGAACAGAATAGAGAACCCAGAAATAAAGGCAAATACTTACAGTCAACTGATCTTTGACAAAGCAAAGAAAAACATAAAGTGGGGAAAGGACACCATATTCAACAAATGGTACTGGGATAATTGGCAAGCCACATATAGAAGAATGAAACTGGATCCTCATCTGTAACCCTATACAAAAATCAGGTCAAGATGGATCAAATCAAATACTTAAATCTAAAGCCTGAAACCATAAAATTTCTAGATGGTACATTGCAAAAACCCTTCTGGACATTAACTTAGGCAAAGATTTCATGACCAAGAACCCAAAAGCAAATGCAACAAAAACAGACCTAAATAGATGGGACTTAACTAAAAAGCTTCTGCACAGCAGAAGAAATAATCAACAGAGTAAAAAGATATCCTACAGACGGGGAAAATCTTTACAATCTACATCTGACAAATGACAGAATCTACAAGGAACTCAAACAAATTAGCAAGAACAAAACAAACAATTCCATTAAGAAGTGGGCTAAGGACATGAATAGAAAACTCTCAAAAGAAGATATACATATGGCCAAAAACCTTTTTTAAAAAAATGTTCATCATCACTAATGATCAGGGAAATGCAAATCAAAACCACAATGCAATACTACCTCACTCCTGCAAGAATAGCCATAATCAAAAAATCAAAACATAATAAATGTTGGCATGGATGTGGTAAAATGGAAACACGTTTACACTGTTGGTGGGAATCTAAACTAGTACAACCACTATGGAAAACAGTGTGGAGATTCCTTAGAGAACTAAAGGTAGATCTACTATTTGAAACAGCAATCCCACTATTGGGTCTCTATCCAGAGGAAAAGAAGTAATTATACAAAAAAGATACCTGCACACAAATGTTTATAGCAGAAGAATTTGTAATTGCAAAAATATGGAACTGGCCAGATGCCTGTTGATTATCCATCAATGAGTGGATAAAGAAACTGATATATGGAATACTACTCAGCTGTGAAAAGGAATTAAATAATGGCATTCACAGCAACATGGATGGAATTGGAGACCATTATTCTAAGTGAAGTAACTCAGAATTGGAAAACCAAACATTATATGCTCTCCTAAGTGGGGGAGGATGTAAAGGCATAAGAATGACACAATGAACTTTGGGGACTCAGGGGAAAGGGTGGGAATGGGGAGAGGGATAAAGTCTACACATTTGGTGATGGATGCACCAAAATCTCAGAAATAACCACTAAATAAATTATTCATGCAACTAAATACCACCTGTTCATTAAACACCAATAGAAATTTCAAAAATAGCATTAACAATATAAAAATAAGTTTACTGTTTTTAAAGTCAAATGAAATTAATCTGTAAAGAGACAATGACTTACCATCACAAAATATACAAAAATAGTTATTTTACAGAAATTAATAATTCTGTATTTTATTAATATACAGAAATACTTATTACAATGACTCTATTGTAATAAGTATTTTGTTTCCCAAAGGTAATTTCACTGAAAGGGAGACATTCACTTGTATGAATATTGTGTATCTTGCTTAAAATAAGTGTTATGACTGTGTAGTTATACCATTTACATTCCTTTTCAAGACAGAAAAACTGTATACATACACAAAATAGTTAAATAATATTAACCTAAGACCAAATGACAAATTTACAGGAAGGTGAGCAAAATTTTGGAAACAGACATAATTGTGGAATGGCATCCTCAAGGAAAATTTATAGCATAGGTAGAATTTGTATCTTGCAGGCATACAAATTTAGGAGAAAAAAATCACAATCAAAACCAATGAAGTAAAGGAGACAGCTTTTTCAGTTAGAGCAGACACTTTGGATGGAAATACAATTTGGAAGTGCAACTCAGAAGAGAATTAAGGACCACATTGTCTGATGTTCCTTAACGCCAAGGTAGAAGTTTTGAGACTTTATCTTTTAGGCAGAGGAAAAATTAAATTGAGGAGAGTTCGAATACCATGAAGAAAGCAACTTGGAAAAAACTGGTCAAACAATAACATAAAGGATAGAATTTAGGCAGAAGAGTCTAAAGAAAAGATGATTTTTTTTTTCTGATAAACATACCACTGACACATAATTGATAATTAAAGCTAATAGTTTCTTATAGGGAATATCTGATCTGTAGCACTTTAAAAATTTATTCCCAATGACTGGCTCTCTAGCACTCAGTGTATAACTGGAATGCCTCTTCTAAAATCAGTTATTAAGCAACGCAACTTATTTTTTTAAGATTATACAAGCCATAAATATGGTCAATCACTGCCTCAGATAATACATATTTGATTTTAATACAGTATAACACTATAATGTACTATAGTTAAATCTATGTGACACTGAAAAAACCACATTAGTTCTCTCTACAGTTAGCATAAGCAATAACCAATCACCTCTTAATAGTGCTAATTTTTGTGGCAAATTATACATAATAAGGATTTTTTTTTACTTTAACTATTTTAAGTGTACAGTTTAGTGACATATTCACACTGTTTTGCAAATATCACTACCAACCATCTCTACAACATTTTTCACGTGCTCAGATTGAAACTCTATATTTATTAAACAATAACTCTATATTTTTACCTCTCCACAGCCACTGATAACCACTATTCTACTTTTTGTTTCTATGAATTTGACTATTCTAGTTACCTCATAAAAGTGGAATCATAAATAGTTATTATTTTATGATTGTCATATCTCATTTAGCATAATTCTTCAAGTTTTATCTATGTAATAACATGTCAGAGTTTCACTTCCTTTTTAAGGCTGAATATTATTATTATAGTAGTTCCTTACATATTCTGGAAATTAGTTACTCATCATATGTGTGATTTCCAGATAGTCTCTCCTGTTTTATGGATTTCCTGGTCACTGTGTTGATAATGTCTTTTAATGCACAAGTATTTTTAATTTTGATGAAGTTCAATTTATATTTTTTTCTTGTTGACTGTTCTTTTGCTGTTTTATCCAAGAAGTGATTGTCAAATACAAGTTAATCAAGCTTTTTATTTATATTTTATACCTAGAATTTTATAACTGTACCTCTTACCTCCAGGCCTTTGACCCATTAATTTATTTGTTCTTTATTGAGTAAAGGTTCAACTTTATTCTTTTGCATGTGGATATCCAGTTTTCCCATTAACATGTGTTGAAAAGACTCTCCTTTCCCCATTCAGTGGCCTCAGCACCATTGTCAAAATTTTTTTGACCATATATATAAGGGTTTATTTCTGGGCTCTGTACTTGTTCCATTGTTCTTTATGTCTGTCTTTATGCCCGTACCTCACTGTGTTGATTAGTGTAGCTGGTATAGTAAGCTTCTTAATCAGGGAGGCAGTAAACCTCCAACTTTGTTCATTTTCTCAATTGTTTTTGCTACTTTGGGTCTCTTGAGATTCTATATGGAGTTAGGATGAATTTTTCTATTTCTGCCAAAAATGTCATTGGAGTTTTTATAGAAATTGCATTGAATCCGTAGATCACATTCTGTATTGATTTATTTTTTTTTTTTTTAATGACAGAGTCTCCCTCTGTCACCGAGGCTGGAATGCAGTGGTGCCATCATGATTCACTGCATGTTCCCCAAGTTCATGTAATCCTCCTAACTCAGCCTCCTTAGTAGGTGAGACTACAGGCATGTGCCACCGCACCCGGCAAAATTTTTTGTAATTTTTGTAGGCACAAGGTTTTGCCATGTTGCCCCGGCTTATCTCAAATGCCTGGGCTCAAGCAATCTGACAGCCTCAGCCTCCCAAAGTGCTAGGATTACAGGTGTGAGCCACCACACCCAACCGAGTGTATTGATATCTTAAGAATATTAAGGTTTCTGCTCCATAAGCAAAAGCTATCTTTCCCTTTATTGATGTCTTTCTTAATTTCTTCCTTTCCAATTTGCATGACTTTTGTTTCTCTTTTTAGCTGAATTGCTCTGGTTTAAAATTTCTAATTGTCGAATGAAGTGGTAGAAGTGGGCACCTTTCCTTGTTCTTGTTCTTACAGGAAATACTTACATTAAGTGTGATAGTAGCTGTTGGTTTTCCATATACTACCTTCATTAGGGTGAGGTAGTTTTCTTTTATTCTTAGTTTGGTGAGGGTTTTTTAAAGTTTTGGGCTATATATTTAAGTCTTCAATCCATTGTATTAGTCTGTATTCATGCTGCTGATAAAGACATACCTGAGACTGGGAAGAGAAAGATGTTTAATGGACTCACAGTTCCACGTGGCTGGGGAGGCTTCACAATCATCGTGGAAACCAAAAGACACTTCTTACATGGTGGCAGCAAGAGAGAAACAGAGAGCCAAGCAAAATAGGTTTCCCCTTATAAAACCATCAGATCTCATGAGACGTATTCACTACCAAGAGAACAGTATGGGATAAAATGCACTGCGCATTTGTTCACAGATGTGTTAACTCTAAGCTGGGTTTTCACTTTTTTAGACTATTTATCTTCCTGTCTGCAATTTTTCAAGACAGATTATTGCACATTCACCTGTTACAACTACAGACTGTCACTTTTCATATGAATTATAGCACGTTGGAAATTAACAAAATGGCTTTTGCAAATAATATCTTAGGTGAGGCAGGCAGGGCAGGCCCTCATGATTCAATTATCTCCCACTGGGTTCCTCCCACAACATGTAGGAATCATAGAAGCTACAATTCAAGATGAGATTTGGGTGGGGACACAGCCAAACCATATCATTCTACCCCTGACCACTCCCAAATCTCATGTCCTCACATTTCAAAACCAATCATGCCTTCCCAACAGTCCCCCAAATTCTTAACTCTTTCAACATTAACTCAAAAGTCCACAGTTCAAAGTCTCAGCCAAGACAAGGCAAGTCCCTTCTGCCTGTGAGCCTGTAAAATCAAAAGCAAGTTAGTTATTTTCTAGATACATTGGTGGTACAGGCATTGAGTAAGTACATCCATTATAAATGGGGAAAAAAATGACCAAAGCAAAGGGGCTACAGGCCCCATGCAAGTCCAAAATTCAGCAGGGCAGTCAAATCTTAAAGCTCCGTAATGATCACTTTTGACACCATGTCTCTCATCCATGTCACACTGATGCAAGAGGTGGGTTCCATGGTCTTGGGCAGCTCTGGACCTGTGGCTTTGCAGAGTACAGCCTCCCTCCCGGGTGCTTTCACAGACTGACACTGAGTGTCTGAGGCTTTTCCAGGCACACAGTGTCAGTGGATTTACCATTCTAGGACCTGAAGGACAGTGGCCCTCTTCTCACAGCTCCACTAGGTGATGCTCCAGAAGGGAATCTGTGTGGGGGCTCTGATCCCACATTTCCCTTCTGCACTGCCCTAGCAGAGGTTCTCCTTGAGGGCCCTATGCCTGCAACAAACTTCTGCCCGGGCATCCAGTCATTTCCACACATTCTCTGAAATCTAGCCAGAGGTTCCCAAACTCCAATTATTGACTTATTTGCACTCACAGGCTCAACACCACATGGAAGCTGCCAAGGCTTGGGGCTTGCACCCTCCAAAGCCACAGCCGGAGTTCTACATTTGCTCCTTTTAGCCACAGCTGGAGCAGCTGTAAATGCAGGGCATCAAGTCCCTAGGCTGCACACAGCATGGGGAAAACATGTTCCCCCCTAGGCCTCCAGGCCTGTGATGGGAGGGGCTGCCATGAAGATCCCTGACATGTCCTAGAGACATTTTCCCTATTGTCTTGGCAGTTAACATTGAGTTCCTCATTACTTAAGCAAATTTCTGCAGGGGGCTTGAATTTCTCAGAAAAAGGATTTTCTTTTCTATCACATTGTCAGGCTGAAAATTAGCTGAACTTTTATGCTCTGCTTCCCTTATAAAACTGAATGTCTTTAACAGCACCTCTTGAATGCTTTGTTGCTTATAAATTTCTTCTACCAGATACCCTAAATAGTCTCTCTCAAGTTTAAAGTTCCACAAATTTCTAGGGCAGGGGCAAAATGCTGCCAGTCTCTTTGCTAGAACATAACAAGAGTCACCTTTGCTCCAATTCCCAACGAGTTCCTCATTTCCATCTGAGACCACCTCAGCCTAGACTTTATTGTCCACATTGCTATCAGCATTTTGGGCAAAGCCATTCAACAAGTCTCAAGACTCTAGGAAATTCCAAACTTTTCCACATTTTCCTGTCTTCTGAGTCCTCCAAACTGTTCCAACCTCTGCCTGTTACCCAGTTCCAAAGTCACTTCCACATTTTCAGATATCTTCAGCAGTGCCCCACTCTACTGGTACCAATTTACTGTATTAGTCCATTTTCACACTGCTGATAAAGACATACCCAAGACTGGGAAGAAAAAGAGGTTTAACGGACTCGTAGTTCCACATGGCTGCTGAGGCCATGTCAGGAGCTGAAAGGCACTTCTTACATGGTGGTGGCAAGAGAGAATCAGAGAGCCAAGCAAAATGAGTTTCCCCTTATAAAACCATCAGATCTTGAGAGACTTACTCACTATCATGAGAACAGTATGGGAAAAATTGCCCCCATGATTCAATTATCTCCTACTGGGTCTTTCCCACAACACATGGGAATCATGGGAGCTACAATTCAAGATGAGATTTGGGTGTGGACATAGCCAAACCATGTCATCCTTTTTCTTTTTCTTTTTTTTTTTTTTTTTGGAGACGGAGTCTCGCTCTGTCACCCAGGCTGGAGTGCAGTGGCCGGATCTCAGCTCACTGCAAGCTCCGCCTCCCGGGTTTACGCCATTCTCCTGCCTCAGCCTCCCAATGTCATCCTTTTTCAGTTAATTTTTGTATAAGGTGTAAGGAAGGGTCCAGTTTCAACTTTCTGCATATGGTCAGCCAGTTCTTCCAGCACCATTTATCAAATAGGGAATCTTTTCTCCATTGCTTGTTTTTGTCAGCTTTGTCAACACTTCTCAAAAGAATACATACATGAGACCAACAGACATGAAAAAAAGTTCAACATCACTTATCATTAAATGCAAATCAAAACCACAATGAGATACCATCGCATGCCCATCATAATGGCAATTATTAGAAAGTCAAGAAATAGATGCTGGTGAGGTTCTGAAGAAATAGGAATGCTTTTACACTGTTGGTGGGAATGTAAATTAGTTCAGCCATTGTGGAAGACAGTGTGACTATTCCTCAAACATTTAGAACCAGAAATATCATTTGACCCAGCAATCTCACTACTGGGTATATACCCAAAGACATATAAGTCATTTTATTATAAAGATACTCACATGCATATGTTCATTGCAGCACTACTCATAATAGCAAAGACATAATTAACCCAAATGCCCACCAATGATAGATTGGATAAAGAAAATGTGGTACATATACACCATGGGATAGTATGCAGCCATAAAAAGGAATGAAATCATATCATTCGTATGGCCATGTATAAAGCTGGAAGCCATTATCTTCAGTAAACTAATGCAGGAGCAGAAAATTAAACACCTCATGTTCTCACTTATAAGTGGGAGCTGAACAATGAGAACACATGGACACAGGATGGGGAACAACAAACACTGGGGCTTGTCAGGGGAGTGTGGGGATCAGGGAGGCCATAAGGAAGAATAGCTAATGCATGCTGGGTGTAATACCTAGGTGATGGATTGATAGGTGCAGCAAACCACCGTGGCACACCTTTACCTATATAACAAATTTGCACATTCTGCACATGTACCTTGGAAATTAATAAAATAAAATAAAATAAAATTTAAAAAAACTAGGTAGTATAAGTACAGTTTTGCTACATGGACCTATTGCAAAGTGGAGAAGTCTGGGCTTTTCGTGTAGCCATTATCTGAATAGTATGTATTGAGCCAATTAAGTAATTTTTCATTTCTCACCACCCTCCACCTGCCTCACTGTTCTGTCTCCAATGTCTGCTACTCCACTTCCTATATCATGTGTATGCATTATTTAGCTCCCACTTATAACTGAGAACATGTGATATTTGACTTCCTGTTTCTGAGTTATTTTGTTTAAGACATGATTGTTTAAAACACGATTTTTTTATGGCTGAGTAGTATTCCATGGTGTATGTATATGTGTGTGTATGCAGGTGTGTGTGTGTGTGTGTATAATATTTTAATCCAATCATCCATTCATGGACATTTAGGTTGATTTCGTATATTTGCTATTGTGAATAGTGCTGCATGAAACCTATGAGTGCAGGTATCTTTTGGTATAATGATGTATCTTCCTTCAGGTAGATACGCAGTAGTGGGATTGCTGCACCAAATGGTAGATCTATTTTTAGCTCTTTGAGAAAGCTGCATACTGATTGCCATAAAGATTGTACTTACTTACATTCCCACTAACAGTGTGTAAGTGTTCCCTTTTCTCTGCATCTTTGCCAACGTCTGTTATTATTTGACATTTTATTAGTAGCCATTTTTACTGGTGTAAAATGGTATCTCATGGTGGTTTTAATTCACATTTTTCTCATAATTAGTAATGTTGAACATTTTTGCATATGCTTTTTGGCCATTTATATGTCATTTTAAAAAATTATCTCTTCATACTACTTGACCACTTTTAATGGGGTTATTTGAGTTTTTCTTGTTATGACTGAGATGTTTGAGTTCCTTGTAAATTCCAGATATTAGCCCATTTGCCAGATATATACTTTGCAAATATTTTGTCCCATTCTGAAGATTCTTTGTTCACTCTATTGATTCTTTCCATGGCCATGCAGAAGTTTTTTACTTAAGTCCCATTTGTATATTTTTGCTTTTGTTGCCTGTGCTTCTGAGGTCTTAGGAATTTTTTGCCAAGGCCATTTTCCTGTGTTTCTTTGTTGATTTTCTGCCTCAATAATTTGCCTAGTGCTGTCAGTGGGATGTTGAAGTCCCCCACTATTATTGCATTGCTGCCTAGCTCTTTTCTTAAGTCAAGTAATATTCATTTTATAAATCTGGGTGCCCCAGTGTTTGGTGCATATATATTTAGGATTGTTACAACTTTTTGTTGAATTGATTTCTTCATGATTATATAATGGCATTCCTTGTCTTTTTAAACTGTTGTTTATTTAAAGTTTGCTTGATCAGATGTAAACATATCTACTCCTGCTTGCTTTTGTTTTCCGTTTAAATTGAATATTTTTTCCACCCCATTAACTTAAGTCCCTAAGTGTCTTTATCAATAAGGTGTTTCTTGTAAGAAGTGTATGGATGGATCCTTTTATATATATATATATCCATTTTGTCAACCTATTTATTTTAATTGGCATATTTAATCCATATACAGTTATGGTTAATATTGACACATGAGGTCTTATTCCTGTCATAATATTAATTGTTATATAGCTACTTTGTAGCCTTATTTTTGTAATCGTTTTATAAGACTTTTGAGTTTTAGACTTTCAGATGTTTTTATTATGGCAAGTATTGACCAAATTTTGTATCCATGTTTATAACTTCCTTGAGCATTTCTTGTAAGTTTGGTCTAGTGGTGACAGATTTTCTCAGTGTTTGCTTGTCTGCAAAAGACTTTATTTCTTCTTCATTTATGAAGCTTATTCTGGCAGTATACACAAACCAGGGTTTACAGATTTTTCCTTAAGCGCCTTGAAAATAAAATCCCAATCTCTTCTGGCTTGTAAGGTTTCTGCTGAGAAGTCCACTGTTAGTCTGATGGGGTTTCCTTTATAGGTTACTATATGCTTTTCTTTTGCTGAGTTTAGGATTTTTTTCCTTCATATTGAATTTAGACTGTCTGATGACTATATGTCTTGGTGAGATTCTTCTTACAATGTTTCTCTGGAGTTTTTTGAGTTTCTTCCATCGAGATACCTAGATCTCTTGCCGGACTAGCGAAGTTTTCCTTAATTATTTTCTCAAATAGTTTCCCAGATTTTGGGCTTTTTTCTTTGCCCCCAGGAATACTTATAATTTGTAAGTTGGGACATTTTACATAGTCCCATACTTACCAAAAGCTTAGCTTACTTTTTAATTCTATTTTTTTTTTTTTATCTGACTGGATAAATTAAAAAGTACTGTCTTCAAGCTCTGAGATTCTTTCTTCTGCTTAGTCTAGTCTATCATTGAAGATTTCATCTGTATTTTGTAATGCCTTCAATGAATTTTCCTTTTCAGAAGTTTCTTTTTTTAGAAAATCTATCTCTTTGGCAAATTTATCATTCATATTCTGGATTGATTTTCTGATTTCTTTGTATTGGTTTTCAGTTTTCTCTTGATTCCTGTTGAGCTTCTCTAAAATCAATATTTAGAATTATTTTTCTGAAATTTCATGTATTTCCTTTTGGTTAGGAACTACTGCTAAAGAGTTAGTGCAATGCTTTGTGGTGGTGATCATAACACCCTGTTCTTTTATACTTCCAGAACTGTTCCATTGGTTCCTTATCATTTGAAAAGAAAAATATCACATCTTCTTGTTTTTAAATTTACTTTTATTTGGAGAGGACTTTTTTCCTCTTAAGATGTGAATATAACCTATTTTGAATAAGATCATTAGGCTTTGAGTCTGAGTGTTTTCAGTGGCAAAGACTCTATGAATTTTTTTCATTATAGGTAGCCTTAGTGTGATTTTCTCAAGTGCCAGTTGTCATAGCAATGTTCTAGGAGTGTGAGCAGGCTCACTGCCTCCTTTGGAGCTGGGGTAGCAGAGGTCTCCATAAGCTTATCTGCATTGGTGTCAATGGATTTTGTATTAGATTGTGCAGTTTAACCTACAGGCCAGTACGTGGCACTTGAAGGAGGTAAGAGCCAGTGGTGGTGGTGGTGGTAGCAGATGGGTTTTTGCTTTATATTTCCTTATCAGGAGAAGGCCTCTGGTGCCTCAGGCAGTGGGCTGTTCTGTGGAATACCCAGTGGCCTGGGCTTTATCCTCAGCACCATGAGGAGGGTGAAGTTGGGCAGAGCTGGACCAGGCGGGGCCACCCTCAGATATCCCAGTGGTGGACACAAGCACTAACCCTGACAGAGATAGTGGAGGAGTGATGTAGGCGCTCTATAATTTCCTTGGTTATAAACAGCCTTAGTGTGGTGACTTGCTCAAATGCCAGTTGTAGTATTAATGTACAAGGCAGGTGAGCAGGCTCAGGTCCTCCTAAGCAGCTGGGGTGGTGTGGGTGATGATGGTAGCAGAGGTTGCACAAAGCACATTTTCTTCCCGAGAACTGTGCAGTTATGTCAGCAGTTGTAATGGGCTGTGCAGGTTGACCTGTTGGCCAGCTGAAGGTACTTGCAGGTGACAGGCAGCTGGGATGGTGGTAGTAAGGTCTATGCTTGATCTTTACCAGCAAGGAGAAGTAGTCTAATGTCCCAGGGAATGTGCTGGGCTGTGGAACTCCCAGGGGTTCTGATCCCACGCTTTGCCTATGAGGTGGGTAATGGGGTAAAATTTTGATGGGGCTGCATCAGGCATGCCCTTACTCAGGCTCCCCAATAGCAGGTGCAAGTGCTAGCCCTGATGGGTGATATAAAAAGCAGTTCTCAGGACACTGGGGCAATGTTAAAAGGAGTGGAGAAACCTCTGTCATTCCAAAGAGCCAGCATGGGAAATGAGGAGTGGCTTGGGCTCCAAAATTTAGCAGGTGGCAGTGATACCTGCCTTGCTTCCTGGGTCACTACCCTGCAGAGCTCCCTCCTGAAGCCTACTACTGGCAACAAGCTGAAACAAATAGCTAAGTTACAAGCAGAACATCTCAGATTGCAAAACTGTCCCAGGCTGAAGACTTTTCTGGCTGGGACAAAAACTGGGGCTCCCACATGATATGCTTCCTAGTCTGGTCTTGCAAAGGGGAGGTCACCCACCTCCTGCATGCACACTTTAATCCCATACCACTCTCTCTTCTCAGTTCTGGAGATGGGGACTCCTCTCCTCTTTGAGACTAGATCACAAATCTCAGTCTGGAGACTTGCCCAGCTAGTGACTGCTGCCCATGTGGCTTACAGATTTCAATAGAGACTCCTATAGTTAGGATATTTATTGGCCACCTTCTATTGGAGCCAGCGTCTGGAATGCATGCAACACACTTCCTGCTGTTACTCCTTCTCAAGGTCTCCTCACTGCTCCCAACATCAGATCCAGCGATTGGTAGGGTCAAGGAGCTCCCGCTCGGCCTACATTACCTACCTCCCCAGTGGGAATGTGTATTGTGAAGACCCTTTCTCCCCATCTCATGCACTGGGGACTCACCCTCAATTTTCCACTCAACCCACAGCCCAGGCTGCTGCCACCAAATTCATCAAAGTATCTGGAGTTTCTTTTGCTTTTATGTTAATCACCTGTGTTCCTTCTTGGATAAAAGTTTACAGTCTGAATCTCTACACACTATTTTGCTACTTCCTCGTGAGTGAGGCATGCCAGCAAAGCCCCTAATTTGCCCTCTTTAAAAAAAAAAAAAAAAAATGCCTCTGTCTTCTAAGGTTTTTTTGAGAAATTTATTAGTTATCTCATTGAGAATTCCTTTTATGTGTCAAGTTGCTTTACTCTTCTTGCTTACAATATTGTCTCTTTATCTCTGACTTTTAAGAGTTTATAATGTGTCTTGATATGGTTTTTCAGCTATTTTTTCAAATATTCTTTCTGCTCTTTTCTCTCTTTCTCTTCTGAGATTTTTGAAATGCATACGTTTGTCCACTGGATGTTAGCCCATAAGTCCCTCAGGCTCTTTTCATTTTTCTTTATTCTTTTTGCTTCTCAGACACAATAATTTTAAATGACCTATCTTTAAGTTCACTTATTCTTACTTCTGTTTCTTGAGTCTCCCATTGAATCCCTCTACTGAATTTTTAAATTGTCATTTTATTTTCAGCTCAAGAATTTTTACGTTTCTTTATTAAAATTTTTTTTTTACTCATTTACATTATTTCTGTTTTTATCTTGGCTTTAGCATAAGACAGCTATGTTATTGTCTTGTAAGTCAGATCTTTATATTTCTACAGGAAGAGTATCTGGAGATTTAATTTGTTATTTTAAAATTGACTTTGTTTTTATTTTTTTTCTGTTTCTTTATATGCCTTTTGATCTTTTGCTGAAAACTGGGTTTTTGAAAAAAACAGGCACCTTCCCTGTCTTTGAAGACTGGCTTCATCCATTAGACCATCACGCATTAGCAGGTCATGTTCTGTGCCTGGGATCACCTCAGCATAAAGGCTTGATGTATTCTTGGGCATTTCTAGGGATGCGTGCTTTCTGGATGTGTGAGTGTGTGTGTGTGTGCGTGCATTTGATTCCCCAAATGCATGGCCCAAATTCACGGCCCAAATCATGTTTCCTTTTAGAAAAACCCAAAGAATACAGTAGACTTAAACGGTGTTTAAACAACACTGCAGGACATTTTTTTAAAAAAGGACAGATTCAGGCCAGGCGCGGTGGCTCAAGCCTGTAATCCCAGCACTTTGGGAGGCCGAGACGGGCGCATCACGAGGTCAGGAGATCGAGAGCATCCTAGCTAACACGGTGAAACTCCGTCTCTACTAAAAAATACAAAAAACTAGCCGGGCGAGGTGGCGGGCGCCTGTAGTCCCAGCTACTCGGGAGGCTGAGGCAGGAGAATGGCGAAAAAAACCCGGGAGGCGGAGCTTGCAGTGAGCTGAGATCCGGCCACTGCACTCCAGCCTGGGCGACAGAGCGAGACTCCGTCTCAAAAAAAAAAAAAAAAAAAGACAGATTCCACAAAAATTTTAAATTGCCTAGATGATTTATTGATGCCTTCTGTAGACCACAAAAAGTCATAGACAGCACACAACTCATAAAAGTTAGTGTACAAGCCTGACTACCAGAGAATGTACACATATATTTTAAAAATCCATAATTGTACTCAACAAAGGTAAGTGCAGTTTTTATTTTAAGTAATGATACTTAGGTATTGAATTCTATTCTTATGCCTGTAAAAGTATTTACGGTTCTACACCTAAAAGCCATATAACTATAACTTCTTTATAAAACTCTTGATAGTTGGCAAGACTAAATCATATATAACATAAACATATAGTATCTGAAATTATTATATTTGGGAAAAAAATCTTGATCAAAAGTGCTAACGAATTTGTATAAAAATAATTATGGTATCTTAAGATTTCATTGACACTTCAAACTACTTTGGAGCCGGGCACGGTGCCTCACACCTGTAATTCCAACACTCTGGGAGGCTGAGGTGGGTGGATCACTTGAGGCCAGGAGATTGAGACCAGCCTGGCCAACATGAAGAAACCCTATCTCTTAAAAAAAATACAAAAATTAGTTGGGCATGGACGTGCATGCCTGTAATCCCAGATACTGGGGAGGCTGAGGCATGAGAATCATTTGAGCCTGGGATGCAGAGGTTATGGTGAGCTGAGATCATTGTGCAACTGCACTCCAGCCTGGGCAACAGAATGAGACTCTGTCTTTAAAAAATAAACAAACAAACAAACAAAAAACTGCATTGGAGTGCTAAACTCATGGGAGGGAGAGGTCAAGGAGAAAGATCGATATGGAAAACCCGTGTTGTTTTTTACAGAAATATTAAAAGTTGCCTAAAGGATTTTATCCAAAATAACACAGAACTGTACAAAGATACCTAGTAAATAAGAAGCTGTGAAGGTTTGTTGCTATGAAAACCGCATCTGACTTCACAAAAATTGTATCTGTCAAGAAGTAAATCACGTAAATATATAATCAGAGATACAAATAATTCTCTGTCTTATAATGGCAATTTTCTTGTAATAAATCCTAGCAAGACTGTTTTCATTTGTTATACTCTGTGCTTTCTTGTTTCTATTGCAGTTTGGAAGCTTTTTGTTGAGGCTTAGTGGTAAAACTGGTGTTGCATTAACTTGGCTTCCTGTATCTAAATGTATGAAACTATGTAAGTTGATTTTATGACAAAAAAGTATACCTCTCATAACAAAAAAATGTGGAATGTACGACTATTTTAATTAATCATTTTTCTTCCCATTATTATAACGCCAGCACTTTCTTAGCTTTACTCTGTGAACTCTTGAAATTGTGGAAGTCTGTGTTAAAACTTGAGAAAAAACAAATTGGGCTGCATATTTTAGCACCATAGAGTGTTCACAGTAGAACTAGCCTTATTATGGTTTAAAATGTCTGTATCAATTTAAATAAACCACTAAAAATATAAATTTAATTTATATTATCTGATATAATCTGTGGCACAGACTACACAATTACATACTTACATGCATATCCTGTAAGTAAATGTTCAACCTCATTTTCTGACATAATTACACTCCCAAATTTACTGATTTTTAAAATTCTCATACTCTTTTTTAAAAAGAGAAAAATGAGAACTTTACACATACTAAACAAATGTGTTGTATAGTAGTTAAATGCATCAGATTAGATGTCAGACAGATCTCAGTTCAAACTTTAAATCTACTATTTATTAATTATGTGACCTTGTCCCAGTTACTTTACATCTCTAAACATCAGTTTCCTCATATGTAAAATGGGAATAATAATAGTATCAACCACATAGGGTACAAGATAAAATGTGATAATGCACTTACCACATTGCTTGCCATATGTTAATTATTCAATAGGAGTCAGTTGCAAGTATGGTAGTTTTATTTTAGTATTATTGCTATAATCCAGTATTATTTTTATTACTAACGTTATCACCCTATTATTACGCTATTATTGTCATTTTCCTTGAAAAAGCATTGAGAAAATGACTAGTGCTAAAATATAATTTTCAAAAACTTAAAATCATGGCTTTAATGCAAATATAAAATGACAAGTTTTATGTATGTAACAAAATATCACACGTACCCCATAAATGTGTACAAATATATATCAATTAAAAAATTAAAAAATATAAAATGAACATGTGTTAAATATTTCATGTGATTCATAAAGAAAACAATTATAAGATGTTAAAACAAGTTCAAAAGGTACTTAGAATGAAAGGTACTTAGACAACTTTGAATACTGAAATAATTTCTCAATAGATGCAAAACTAGTTGAAATCATATAATATAACAATAAAAGATAATCTTTGGAAGTCATTATTTCTACATTGTGGAAATCAATTCTATTGCTATCAGGCAAAATGAATTTGTATTGTTATAGAAAAAAATCACAAGGAAACTCAGTTTTTTACAACTTCCACACACACAGAGTTATAAAATAGGCTTGTCAGTAGAAAGTAACTTAAAGGGGCTGGGTGTGGTGGCTCACGCCTGTAATACCAGCACTTTGGGCGGCCGAGGTGAGCAGATCACAAGGTCAGGAGATCAAGACCGTCCTGGCTAACACGGTGAAACCCCGTCCCCACTAAAAATAAAAAAAAAATTAGCCAGGCGTGGTGGCGGGCACCTGTAGTCCCAGCTACTCGGGAGGCTGAGGCAGGAGAATGGCGTGAACCCGGGAGGCGGAGCTTGCAGTGAGCAGAGATCGCGCGCCACTGCACTCCAGCCTGGGGGACAGAGTGAGACTCCGTCTCAAAAAAAAAAAA
>NC_045445.1:66223241-66227405 GCF_002776525.5 Piliocolobus tephrosceles | reverse complement strand
CTCTATGGAATCAGATAATCCTCATTTCCATGTCTTGAAGAATTTTTTTGTTGCTATTTTTTTTTTTTTTTCTAAAACACTTTTGGCATACTCAATTACTTATGATAATAATTTAAATTTAAGTTTTCTAAAACCATCACATTGGTTGGGTTAGGGATCACTATTGCTATAATGTTAATGAGAAAATTGAGGCACATAAATCAAGTAAATGATTCCTAGTTACTCTAAGTGGGAAAATAAGACCATGCCTCATTCTCTTGACTTCCGGCTCAATTTCATTTCCATTAGAATATATATACTTACATTCAAAGTAAGTATTCAAAGACAGAAAAGCAAAAGAGAAAGAAGAGAAGTAATGCTATTTTAATTTGAATATGCGGTGACTACTTTTGCCTTTAATAACTGCTCCTGTGTATCTTTACAGAGGATAACCATATTACCAATTAATTTTTCTTCGGAAACGTCAACATTCCCCAAACTCCTCTTCTTAATCAAGCAGTATCCAGATAATAATAATGTTAACCAGATTTTGGGCATTAGTTACCATGCCCATGCAGAAAAGTCTTGGGTCTTTGGATGCAAATTTATGAGCAAATCCTCCTATGAGTTTTGGTTCATGATTCATCTGTGTGTGTACCCTGACTGTCAGCTGAGTGAAGCATCAATTAACAATAGCTATTGTTTTGAAGAGTTGGCTTAGCCAGAGCATGCAGCTATGAATTTTCTGATTCTGACTTTCACCATAACATCTGAATTTAAAGTGATATGCTACATGACACTCGATGATATAGAATTTAAGTTGTCTGAGTTATTGCTGATTTCAGATAGTATTTTTAAAATTCTAGATGTGAGACCGATTTCAGATGGAAGCTGAAATCAGATGATTTAGAATATCATTAAAGAGATACAAACAGTGGTTAGAGGGGGTAATACAAATATATCAGTGGAAAGTGATAAATGAAAATCTCCTTTGTAAAATAAATATATTTCATTAGACTTTTACAAATAGGCCAATATAAAGTCAGGGAGCATTTTTGTGTATAACTATATGAGTTTTCTTCATTGTTCAACTTTTAGATTTTAGTGTTATGTATTTTTAAAAATAAGCTTCAAAGGTTAGGAATTTCTAGAAAATATGTTAATTAATATTACTTACTGTATTATTTTTCATTTTGCTTACTAAAGAGGTTTGGGGTTAAGAAGTTAACTTCAGATTAAAATAGAAAACAATAAACCTTAACTCCACTGAAGAGAAATAAGAACTCTCAGCAGGGAAAAACACAGGATAAGTCTATGACCATTCTATCCACAAATAGTATTAAAACCAAAGTAGTACATTTCATACAGCAAAAATAGAAAGGCAATTATATTCAGGTTTACTTTAAAATGAGTTCTCATATAAAAGAGGCATCTTATGTATAACTTTGACAAATAAATAATAAAAGAAAACCAAAGCTCTTCAATCAGACTATCAAATGAGAGGAGACATTTTTTATATCATGCCAGGATCACAATATGTGAAATTTCCTCAAAGTTTATGTGAGTGCTTATTAATGAAGTGCATGGTAGCTTGGAAAGGGAAACTTGTTCAATATGCTTTGAGAGACACCTAGTGGCTGAAGGTAATTTTGTCATGTACATATCCTTAATATTATCCAATCTACACTTAATATTTGTATAAAGTGTTTTTAATCCTGTGTTTCAGGTAGGTATACATTTTGAGAATGTCTGTTATTTTCAATTGTAACTCTATTGGACTTTTCCTCCCAATTGTCTTTCTAAATCCTTCAAGGTATGATCCAAAAAGTGACTCATGGTCAACTGTGGCACCTCTGAGTGTTCCTCGAGATGCTGTTGCTGTGTGCCCGCTTGGAGACAAACTCTATGTGGTTGGAGGATATGATGGACATACTTATTTGAACACAGTTGAGTCATATGATGCACAGAGAAATGAATGGAAAGAGGTATTCAAATTAAAATATTCAAATTACTATAGTTCAGGTTTTAAAAAGAATATATTAAAATATATTTTTGGAATTAATTGTATTCTCTTCTCTAGGCCCTTACAAGATCTTTTAGTGAAATTTATAGTGTGTGTTCTATCTATACCTTAGAGAATTACTAGTTGATCTAGTTGATATGATATGACATGATAGTTGATAGCAGGAGCCATCAGTACTTACATAAAGAGGACAGACCATTCTCTTGACTTCATGAAAACATTCTCTTTAAATAAAATAAGCGAATTCAATCAAATACTTCAGTAATAATTAAATAAAATAAAGCACTTTACCATGGCCAACTTTTTATGTATATGTTGTGACCTGAGAACCAAAGGGCAACATCCTCTTCCACAAATAACTGCCTTTATTATTGGCTGGCACCCAAGAGAAAAGCCTTCAATCTTTGCCATATAGAAACTGTGTAGACTGCAATACTCCTAAATTCTTCAGTCAGTCAATAATTTAGTAAACAATAAGGGACCAGAATTAAAACCTCTCAAAAGTGCTGGGCGTCTATTAGAACTAATTTCAAGGAGAATGCAAAAAATATCATTGAAATGGCATCTTTGAGATGTTAAAGGCAAATTTGACCCTTTTGACTACTTTGCCAGTGATAGCACTAGATTTATTCTAAAATATTTAATAATACTTTGTCAATTAAATGATGAGTTAACAAAAAGCATCAAGTATGATTAACTCTTCACCATCTCCACAAACAGGTAAACCTTGTATTTGGTATCTAACTTCATCTTCCCTTCTGCTGACTTCATGCTACTCTGTATTCTACAGGGTACAGCTGGCTATTGCTCTAAGTAAATTGGTGTTAATGTAATGACAGCTGATAATGAGATTTTAATCTCTCTCCTCCAATAATCTGACTCATTAAGACTCAAAAACCCTCAAATGCTACAATGTAGATAGCTCCTATTTTATCAATGCTTAGGACCACCCAGAAATGGAAGGAAAAAAAATAGCATGCAAGGTATTAGGTCAAATACAGTAATCAAGATGTTTGACCAGCTTGTGGGATTTACTTTTCTGAAGATTGTAGGCAAGTAGCTAAGAGTCCTAGATTATATTTCTGGCTGTGTCACTGTTTCATTGTGTGATCTTGAAAAGAGTGAAAGAGAACTAACAGATGGTGGAATTATAACTACTAAGTGCAAATTGTTATTCATTATTTCAGCCATCACAACACAAAAACCTTGACGTGTTAGTATAATTAGCTGTAATTTTTCAAGTGAGAATATTATCAGAGAGATGAAATTTACTTAAGATCACCTGATCCTCAATCTCAGGTCTTTACCATTCTGAAGGCTGTGTTTTTTCCACCACACTACACTGTTATCTGGGCTGCAGTTTATCTCATCTTTAGACGAGGTGATGTTAGACCAAAATAAGTAAGGACTTCTTCAACCATATTGAATATAATATTTTATATTATGCTAAAATCAGAGTTCCAACAGTGTTTTGTTTCTTGTTTTGTGTTTTAGGAAGTTCCTGTTAACATTGGAAGAGCTGGTGCATGTGTTGTAGTGGTGAAGCTACCCTAAAGCTATCTATTTTAATCAAATGGAATGAAACTGGATAATTTCAAGAAACTGAGTAGGACAAAGGGAGAAAGAAATACATGTTCTTTTTCCTGCAATTAATAATCAGACTGGAAAATTGTTGTATCGTTTTAATTTGTAGTTATAATTGCTTTCATTTGTGAAGCCAAAACGTTTTTAAACATGAATTACATATGAATTTATTAAGCATATGTGTTATCGCAGCTGATAATATAAAAGGAAACCCCATAGTCTAGATATAGCCCCATTACTACAAAATGCTAAAATATTTAATGGAAACTGATAATGATGATGTCCACAGTGTGCAGGTTATAAAAGCATTAATACATTTCAAGGTAAGAGCCTTAGAAGTTAAAAACATTTTCAGTTTTTTTTTTTAAACATACTCTTATTATCTGGAACATAGAAATATAAAAGGTAACATCTGAAGCTTAAAACAGAAAGTCCGAATTTTAGTAAGCCATTATTCTCCTATTCAAATAATATCCCAAAGAGCTAAACAATTGCTCACATTTACCAAGAGGAAAGCTTTTACTGTGTTGAAGCTAAAAAAAAAAAAAAAAAAAAAAAAAAAAAAAAAAAAAAAAAAA
>NC_045445.1:66206639-66223141 GCF_002776525.5 Piliocolobus tephrosceles | reverse complement strand
GCCGGGCGCGGTGGCTCAAGCCTGTAATCCCAGCACTTTGGGAGGCCGAGGTGGGTGGATCACGAGGTCAGGAGATCGAGACCATCCTGGTTAACACGGTGAAACCCCGTCTCTACTAAAAATACAAAAAACTAGCCGGGTGAGGTGGCGGGCGCCTGTAGTCCCAGCTACTCGGAGGCTGAGGCGGGAGAATGGCGTGAACCCGGGAGGCGGAGCTTGCAGTGAGCCGAGATCGGGAGGCGGAGCTTGCAGTGAGCCTAGATCGCGCCACTGCACTCCAGCCTGGGCAACACAGCGAGACTCTGTCTCAAAAAAAAAAAAAAACAACAACAAAGAAAAAAATGGCTCTTTGACAAAATTTGTTATGTTGATCACAGTATGTCAAAATTTTTACAGGTTTGCTCATCTGCCAGAGCACACATATAAATTGGGTATTTCTTAACATATTGTCTTGTTAGATTTGTTACCAGTAGAATATTATTGTAATTTCATATACACAGCCTATACAATGAAATAATGAATATTTATCATATTGATACAAACTGTGACCTCAGCTATGGAGTGTCAGGGCTTCACTTGTATAGAATGTAATGTTCTCCTCAAGCATTTATGTTAACTCTATAAACACCTATCGTTAAATTAAACAAGTTTTCAAAAACAAAACGATTTTTAAAGTACATTAAAATTGAGGACGTTATTCAGTGTTAACACATGGGAAAACCAAAATATTCAATAAGCCTGTTCAAATTCGATAGTTATCTTTTTTGTACCAGTACATGCTTTTCTGTTACTGTTATATTATCCAGTAGAAAATGTTAGGATATGTGTGCTATATATAAAAAAAAAAAAAAAAGACTTTTTAAGTTTTAAAATAACAAAAATGGCTAGTTGAATAGTATTTTATGTGTAATGCTTCCATTTATTCCATTTAATTATACAACTAAGATGAAATATTGAAAAACCCTTTATGAAAGTAACTTTTCAAGTAAATGCACAATTTTAGAATTTCTACAATAAGTTCTTTTAAACAGACTTTTTATTGTGGATTGTGAAATCAAAATCTGAAGAAATGCTTATAAAATATACTACTAGCTTTTAAGTTTTAAGAAAGAACAACGTAAGTTGTACAAAGGTATTTGTACTTTGTCAATTTGAATTTAAATAAACTTTATTTCCTCTCCTTATGGTGTGGCTTTAGAATATATCAAGCACAACCTGAATGGATTTTTTGATTTTACATTTCCTATTCACTAAAATACTTAAACACAAAAATAAAATTCCATTTATTTATTTCTTCTTACACCTGCCGTTGTCTCTAATTCTAAATAGAGAGCTATAGAGCTATAGATTTCTGCAGTTCTAGAGGTGAAGATAGAGACACAGAGAGGCTGTGAAACACACATACAGCCCTGTTAGGTGTTATGAATTCACACCTTATTGAAATCAGTGTAGAAGTAGAGTTACCTAAACCTTTATCGCCAATGCACAGCTTGGCCCGTTAAGTTAAATGGGGGTGTCAACCAGTGGAAAACATCAAAGGACTTTTCGCAGCCTAGCTTGCCAATCCTCCAGTAACAACTAGGTGCTACCAAGAGGCAGACTGTGTCTAGAATCATTCATGGACAAGAGGAAAGTAAAAGTTGAATACTCTCTTCTCAATGGCATAGCTGGACTTGATTCTATTGACTCGTAGAAGAGACATGTATGTTTCCCAGGGCTACCACTTCATAGCTGCATTTATAAATGGTGTTCAGGCCACTAGGCTGCTATGGTATGAATATTTTTGTCCCTCAAAAACTCATGCTGAAACTTAATTCCTAATGTAGCAGTATTGAGAGGTAGGGCCCTTAAGAGGTGATTGGGCCATGAGGCCTGTGCCCTCCTGAATGGATTAATCCATTCGTGGATTAATGGATTATCATAAGAGTGGGGGACTGGTGACTTTATATGAAAAGGAAGGAAGAGTGACCTAAGCTATCATGCTCAGGGTGCATATTTCCCCTCGTCATGTGATGCTATGTGTTACCTTGGGACTTACCTGACAGCTCTTACCAACAAGAAGGCCATCCCAGATATGGCCCCTCAACCTCAGATTTCTCAGCCTGCCTAACTGTAAGAAATTAATTATTTTTATTTATAAATTACCCAGGTTCTGTTTTAAGCCTCAGAAAATGAATTAAGACAATGCCCTAGATGAGCTGCCAAAATCTGAGCAGATATGAGCCATCAGAATAGAGACCTGCAGAGGCCCAGGGCACTGAAACATACCTGTGCTTGTCTCAGTCAAACTTGGTTGGGAAAAGGAGGAGCAAGAGTGGGCCCTTGTTGCCATGCTTTAGCAGAGATAACCTATCACGGCTAGTTTAAACAAATATATGTAGGAAAGGGAGTTATTTATATATTCTTTCAAGAGTATAACGGCTCACACATTTACTATACTCAGATCTGAAAGACAATGTTGCTGCTTCTTGATTTTCTTCTATAATCACTATGACCGTGTTCAGGATTCCCTACTCTGCAACTCTCAGCATGCATCATGATGATTCTTTAACACTGTCTGCTACCTTCCTGTGTTTCCACAGGGCATGCAAGAACTTCCACAAAACTTCTATACCACACAGAAGCTGAAGGAAACTCTGGGGCACTAAATTCAGATCCTTTCTCTGCCCAACAATTCCACTTATCAATCTGACTCAGGTGTGGCTGTTGTCCCTTTTTGATATGGTGGGAACACTGAAAGACAGTTTCCTTTTGGAGTTCCAAATGCAATATAGAAAAAAACCCCTGTGACTCTGGATTTTATTTTAAGTTCTCTAACAAGACTCTTACCTTGAGATCTTAGTCTAGAGGTAAAGAAAAAAAAAAAAAGGCCATGAAACACATATGCCCTAAACTCTCATCATTCTATGTCTACTTTCTCCCAATCACATCACCTCAGGTAGAAGGGACAGATTTTTCAGTTGCTATTTCTCTTCGTAATGAACTTTCTTTACATCCTGTCCACATTGCTAGAGACACTAAGTCCCAACTTAAATGATGGAAGGAGCATCTCCCCTCTTGTCTATGGAAGATACCACATGAACTACCTAATTTGCAAGCACGGATCTCCATATTTCAAAGGAGAGTTTTTAAAATGTTTTTAAAATTTCAAATATCTCACCATGATGAATTATGTGTAAGGTGATAATATGTTTAATTAGCTTGATTTAATCATCCCACACTGTATACATATACCAAAATATATTGTACCCCATAATATATATAATTATGATTTATGAACTACAGTAATATTAATAAAAGTGTTAAAGCTCTTTCTCTCTTGACAATGCTTGTTTTTCAGGATTATGGCCTGCTACAGACTAGGAAAAAGTCCTGCTCATGTTGCTAAATGTTTAATATTGACACTCACTTTTGTTTTCTGTCATAATCCTAATCCCCTCCCTTAACACACACACAGAAACACACACACACCTACACACACACACACAGAGCACATGTAAACAATGAGGGAAATGGGTACATATAGCTAAATAAGGGGAAGGTTATAAATGGGTAAATATTAAAAAATAAAAGCACATTAGTATTTTTCAGATATTAGCCCCTTGACATAAACATCTATTAAAGATCTGCTGTGTTTAGGACCCTAGTGGTATACACTAATTAAGACTAAGTTTATGAAATTTGTACAAAATCCAAGCCTATAAAATTTGGATTATATCTTAAGTGATGGAGAATCAGAATTAAATGGCCTCACCTATACAAAAGCTACCTGAGTTTGCCAAATTTACATTTCATCTAAGGCCATGGAGACCTTTATTTAAATAGCCCTGTTTCATATGTTAAATTCAGTTTATAGCTGCATGGTTAAAAAAACCTAACTTGACCAGAGCTAATTATATCTTACCAGAATGGGAACACATGAATTCTGGCCATCAAATCACAACTAGTCTTATTTTAAAATAAACTAGAAAGATAATATCATACGGAGATCTTTGAAAGCCGTATCTTCACAAATCCACTTATACTTGTTTCAGTTTTGCCAAGTCTGAATAATGAGATGAGGCTGAAAAGCCAGTCAGGCTGAGAAAGCTCATATGAATTCATAGAACCATCCTGGCTAATCCAATGCATAGCGACTTGCCCAATTGAGAGAAGGTCTGAGTCAGTAGATACAGACAATTCTCCTCCTCTAAACTATAATCTCTCGCATGAGTTTTAGTTTTACTCATTATAGTATCCTCAGTGTCTGTACAGATTCTAATACAAAATTGATATTCAGTAAATAATTGTGGAAAAAATGAATGAATAGATTTTTGATGGCATCAAACACTGGGTATTTTATGAGAATGGGATTCAAATAACAGCACTGGAAACATGGCCAAATAAGTAAAGGCAGAGGTCTGTCTCTCTGATACTATCCACAAATATATACACACATGAAAAATACAGAGAGATGAGATAAAATAACATGAAATTTAGGTACATAGCTACGCTCCATAGAAATAAAGGCAAATCTCCAGATGCTAGAAATCAGAGGGAACTTACAAAACAATAATAAACTCAGATGGCAATAGCGATCCTCTTGGAGTTAATAAACTTAGTTATATCCACTAAGGGCAAAGATTTTAACACCCATGTGTAGACAAGAATCATTAAGACATGGTCTTGAGACTTCTCCTAGGTGAAGAGAGCCAGAAACATCCGGAAATGGACACTTTAAGTACTGAAAAATTCACTGGGGAGGGAAAGTAGCAGATGAATCACAAATAAGAAGATAATAAACTGGAGGGAAGGTCTGAGTACACTACACAGAGTACAGCACAAAACGTTTAATCATGGGAAATACATATATAAAAAAAGAGGAGTAGAAGATAGAATGAGATGCTCACGTTTAATATTCTTCACATTTAAAAGTACAGTGATCTTGCAAAACTGACTGAAGTTTATATGGGAAAGCAAAATACCCAAAATAGTCAACACAAAATTAAAGAACAAAATTGGAGGACTGGCACAACCCAACTACAACTTACTATAAAGCTACAGTAATCAAGAGAGTGTGAAATTGGCAAAATAATAGACAACTAGTTCAATAGGACAGAATGGACATCTTAGAAATAGACCCACGTAACTATAGTCAACTGATCTTTGACCAAGGACCAAAGGCAACACAATGGAAAAAAGATGGGCTTTTCAACAAATGGTGCTGAAAAACGTGACATCCATATTTAAAAAATGAATCTAGACAGATATTTCACTCTTCATAAAAATTAACTTAAATTTGATCACAGATCTAAATGTAAAATGTAAACCTAAAATCTCCTAAAAGATAATGTAGGAAAAACTTTAGATCACCTTGGGTTTGGTAATAACTTTTTAGATACAACATTAAAGACACAGTCTATGAAAGAAAGACTTGATAAGCTGAGCTTCATTAAACTCAAAAACTTTGCTGTGTAAAATACACTGTCAAGAGAATGAAAGGAGATGCCACAGACTGGGAACAAGTATTTGCAAAAGGCATGTCTGATAAAGGACAGTCATCCAAAATATGCATAGAAATCAACAATAATAAAACAATCTGAACAGACACTGTCTTAGCTTGGGCTTCCATACCAAAAATATCATGGACAAGTTGGTTTATAAGCAACAGAAATTTATTTTGTGTTTTAGACTGCCAATTTCTCTTTGTATCTTCACACAGTGAAGAGCAGAAAGAAGGACATTCTTTCAGGTTTCTTAGAAATGTATTAATCCCATTCATGAGGGTTCTGCTCTCATTTAGTCCTAATTACCTTCCAAAGGCCTCACCTTCCAATATTATCATGTTGGGGGTGGGAACAGTTTCAACATAGGAATTTGGGGGGGCACAAACATTTGGTCCATAACATTCAGTTCCTTAATCCCCCCATATCATGTCCTTCTCATATGCAAAATACATTCATCCATTCCAACAGTCCCAAAACTCTTAACTCTTTCCAGAATCAACTCAAAGGCCTAAATTCCCATGTTTCATCTAAATATCTAAATCAGATATGGGTAAGACTCAAGGTATGACTTATTTTACAGCAAATTTGCCTTCAGCTGTGAACCTATGAAACCAAATGTTAATTTGCTCATAAAAATATAACAATGGGACAGGCATAGGAGAGAGTCCCATTCTGCAATGGACAAGTAGGAAAGAAAAACAGGAGTGACAAGTCATAAGTCCAAACTATAAGGGAAACGCCTTAAGATTTTAAGGCTCAGGAATAAACCTCTTTGGCTAGATGCTCTGCCCTCCAGGCCCAACAGAGTTGGAAGTACCAACATCAATACGTACTGGGGCAGAGGTCTAACCTTCTGGATCCACTGGAGCAAGGGTTCCCAACTTTTAGACCCTCTCGAGTGATGGTCCTGTCCCCACAGCTTTGCTTGGCAAGGGTTCGGTTTCTAAGGCCCAATATTTTATGATACTATTTATATTAATGTTCAGAATAGGAAAATCTACAGAGACTTAAAGTAGATTAATGGTTTGCTAGGGCTGGAGATGAGGGCTGGCAGGAAATAGGAAATGAGTGACTGTTTAAGTTTTTGGGGTTTCTTTTCATGGTAATGAAAATGTTCTAAACTAAGATTGTGGTTATGGTTACACAACTCTATGAATATAATTTTCAAAACATGGATTCTAAAATTTCAGTGGATGAATATTATGCTGTATGAATTTATATTTAAATAAACATATGAAAAAGTAAAAACCGCACCATGTCTCACATTGCAACCCCAAGGATACTTTTTCTTTTCTTTCTTTCTTTTTTTTTGTTTTGTTTTGTTTGGAACAGGATCTCACCCTGTCACCCAGGCTGGAGTGCAATGGTTCACTGCAGACTCGACTTCCCAGGTTCAAGAAATCCTTCTGCCTCTGTCTCACAAGCAGCTGGAACTATAGGCATGGCACCACCATGCCCAGGTAATTGTTTTATTTTTATCTTTTGTGGAGATGGGGTCCCACATCTAGACCAGTCCCAGGCTGGTCTAGAACTCTTGGGCTCTGGTAATCCTCCTGCCTTAGCCTCCCAAAGTGCTGGGATTATAGGCATGAGTCACTGTGTCTGGCCCAGATGTTCTTTTTCTAATTTTTCTGGGAGTCTTAGGCCAAATCCTTAAACGGTAACTTTTTTTTATTTCTCATTAGTCTGACTTGTTAACTCAGACATCTGTGCCAAACATGCTCCAATTTTGTTAGAAGGAAGATACATTTTTTTTTTTTTTTTGCTTTTGCTTGTATAATAGTGTAATGAATTGACATATTATCTGGGGTCCTCTTTATTTCTCGGAATTTATTCTTATTCTGTAACCATCTCTAATCTGGCCCATTATAGCCCTACTCAGGAGTTGTAAGACTAAAATCTTACATCATAAACTCAAAGATCATTAATTATGGCATAAGAAAAAAATATTTAACAGGAGGGTGTGCTAAGTTAGAAGATTTTTCCTGGTTCCCCACTAAGACTGGATAAAGATACCATGGGCTTGGAGGGAAAGAGTCTTGGGGAGAAAGTTGATAATAAAGCAAGAAAGACATGAGTGAATGCTGAGTGTGTGGAGACGTTTGCCATGTACCCACTTTCTTCAACTCACTCCTAGGAGCAAATAGAAGCCCCAGATAGGGCTAAGGATCCCAGAACAGGGAATATGTATACCACCTTCTTTTCAAAGATGATGCCTGCAAAGACAGCAAGCTTCAATACCATGAAGTAGTTGTAAATCAGAAATAACTATGTAGTATGTCTAGATGTAAAAGGACTGAAGATAACCTGTGTCTCCCATGACCATAAATGGGGTACATAAGTGTTCATGAGTTCATGGATTACTAAAAGAGGCATGGAAACTACCAATGGACCTGCAGGATGGTCTTGTGGAGGTAATAATTATGTGGATAATACAGAGGATATGGAAGGAAACATAAAGTTGGCAAGCAGATGAGTAGGCCTTTACATTTCCATAGATGTCATGACAGAAACAGAGCACACTGAATAACAAGATATAATAGGTTGTTTGTTAAAACAGATAAGACAATATGATTCCACTTTTGTGAACTTATAAGACTCTCCATATGTGTATGTAAAAGTAGAAAACAATTGACTTGAAGGATGCACATTACCCTTATGGTAGTGGTTGGCTCTTTTGCAAAAGAAACACTTAAAAAAGTATGGCAAAATGTTAACACATACATACTGGTGTAAGTTTTTAATACCTAGTAGTCTATTTTTTGGAGCATAAGTTGGACAAAACCTATAAATCTTAACAGAAAAAATAACTAATTTTTTGTCATAAATTGAAAAATCACAAATAAGTAATTGCATATGTGTAGTAGGTACAACTCTTATTCCATAAAGTCACATTATGTTTCTTTATTTTCTAAAAGAATATTTTATTATTTTTTAATTTATTTTTTCTAAAATAAATTCTATTTTTTCTAAAATGTATTATTTTCTAAAAGAATTATTTCTACTCTGAGTAAATAAAAGTATACTCTCAAGTTTCTGGTTTCCCTATATACAACCCTTAACCATCCCCTCTGAGGTTTAGCCACCTCTGTCATTCCTCTCTGATGGAGCAATTTCAGGTGGCAGTACCTCTGTACCTCTTCTAGTTTGGAATGCAAGGTTGGTTCAACATATGCAAATCAATAAATGCGATTTATCACATAAACAGAACTAAAGACAAAAACCACTTAATTATCTCAATAGGTACAGAAAAGGCTTTTGATAAAAATCAACACCCTTCATGTTAAAAACTCTCAATAAACTAGGTATTTAAAAAACATACCTCAAAATAACAAGAGACATCTATGAAAAACCCACAGCGAAGGTCATACTGAACAGGCAAAAGCTGGAATCATTCTCCTTGAAAACCAGGACAAGATAAGGATGCCCTCTCTCATCACTTCTATTCAACATAGTATATTAATCAGGCAAGAGAAAGAAAGAAAGGGCATGCAAACAGAATGAGAGGAAGTTAAACTATCCCTGTTTGCAGATGACAGGATCCTGTATCTAGAAAACCCCATAGTCTCAGCTCAAAAGCTTCTTAAGCTGATAAACAACTTCAACAAGTCTCAGGATACAAAATCAATGTGCAAAAATTGCTAGCATTCCTATACACCAAAAAACACTACAGCCAAGAGCCAAATCAGGAATTAACTCCCATTCACAATTGCCAAAAAAAAGAGAATAAAATATGTAAGAATACAGCTAACTAGGAAGGTGAAAGATCTCTACAAGGAGAACTACAAAACACAGCTCAAAGAAATCAAAGATGAAACAAACAAATGGAAAAACATTCCATGCTCACAGACAGGAAAAATCAGTATCATAGAAAAAACTATTTTAAAATTCATATGGAACAAAATAAGAGCTTAAATATTGTTAGGAATAACGCTCAAAATCCTAAGGAAATTGAACATTCAAAAAAAGGATTCTTAGCAAAGCAATTTTACTTCTGTGCAAAGGGGTGCCTCCTTGGCCAGTCACCATGAGAGCACACTTGAATAAAGGGGCACGAAAGCCTTTATTCCTGATGCAAGTCCTGCCCCAATACCCTTTCCGCATTGGCTGGGATCGGGTTGTACAATCTAAACTAATCCCGGTTGGCTAAACATTTGAATTTTTTTAGATAATGTGGGCACATAAAAGAAAGAGAGAGAAAGGGGAAGGGGTGTCTGCAGTGAGCTCGAAAGTTAGTCCTCTTTCCAAATAAGGAAAGGAATTTGAGCTGGTACTGATAACACCTGGTACTGTGGCATGCCTGGGCATCTAGCAAAGGCAGAAAGGAAAAAGGAGAAAAAGGGGAAAAAAGGGGGGGTACTATAAATTAAAAGATTGATCAGGCTATTTGAAGAGAAACCTCATTATATCCCACAATATCCAAAGTAATTCTAAGCAAAAAGAACAAAACTGGAGGCATCACACTACCAGACTTCAAACTATACTACTGGGCTACAGTAACCAAATAGTATGGTAGTGGTACAAAACAGACACACAGACCAATGGAACAGAACAGAGAACCCAGAAATAGGCCACACACCTACAACTATCTGAACTTCAACAAACCTGACAAACACAAGCCGTGGGGAAAGAATTGCCTATTCAATAAACAGTTCTTGGATAACTGGCTAGCCATATGCAGAAGACTGAAACTAGACCCCTTTCTTACACCATAAACAAAAATTAATTCAAGATGGTTTAAAGACTTAAATGTTTTATTAGTCAGGGTTCTCTAAAGGGACAGAACTAATATGATGTGTGTATATATATATATGAAGGGGAGTTTATTAGGAGAATTGACTCACACGATCGTAAGGTGAAGTCCCACAATAGGTTGCCTGCAAGCTGAGGAACAAGGAAACCAGTCCAAGTCCCAAAACCTCAAAAGTAAGGAAGCCAGCAGCATAGCCTTCAGTCTGTGGCCAAAGGCCCAAGAGCCCCTGGTAAACCACTGGTGTTAAGTCCAAGAGTCCAAAGGCTGAAGTATTTGGAATTTCTTGTTTGAGAGCAGGAAGTATCCAGCACGAGAGAAAGATGAAGACTGCAACAGTCAGCAAGTCTCTTCATCCCACTTTCTTCTGCCCACTTTATTCTAGCCACTCTGGCAGCTGATTAGATGGTGCCCACCCAGATTGAGGATGGATCTGTCACTCCCAGTCCACTGACTCAACTGTTAATCTCCTTTGGCAACACCCTCACAGACACACCCAGTAACAATACTTTGCATTCATCAGTCCAATCAAGTTGGCACTCAATATTAACCATCACAAATGTGAAATCCAAAACTATAAAAACCCTGGAAGACAACCTAGGCAATACTATTCTGGACATAGGAACGGGCAAATATTTTATGACAAAGACTCCAAAAGTAGTTACAACAAAAACAAAACATGACAAATGGGACCTAATTAAACTAAAGAGCTTATGCACAGAAAAAGAAGCCATCAACAGAGTAAAAAGGCAAGCTACAGAATGGGAGTAAGTATTCACTAACTACGCATACAACAGAGGTCTCATATCCAGCATCTATCAGGAACTTAAATAAATGTACAAGAAAGAAACAAACAACTCCATTAAAAAGTGGTCAAAGGACGTAAACATACATTTTTCAAAAGAAAACATACATGTAGCCAACAGTCATATGAAAAAAGCTCAACATCACTGATCATTAGAGAAATGCAAATTAAAACCACAATGAGATGCCATCTCACATCAGTCAGAATGGCTATTATTAAAAAGTCAAAAAATAACAGATTCTGGCAAGGTTGCAAAGAAAAAGAAATACATATACACTTTTGTTGGGAGTGTAAATTAGTTCAACCATTGTGGAAAGTAGTGTGACAACTCCTCAAAGGGCTAAGAACTACCATTTGACACAGCAATTCCATTACTGGGTATATAAAGAATAAAAATTGTTCTATTATAAAGACACATACACATGTATGTTCATTGCAGAACTATTCACAATAGCGAAGACATGGAATCAACCTAAGTGCCCATCAGTGACAAACTGGATAAAGAAAATGTGGTACATACACCAATGCATCCATGAAATGAACAAGATCATGTCCTTTTCAGGGACATTAATGGAGCTGGAGGTTATTATCCTTAGCAAACTAATGCAGGAACAGAAAACCAAATACTACATGTTCTCATCTATAAGTAGAAGGTAAATTATGAGAAGTCATGAACACAAAGAAGGGAACAACAGATACTGGGATCTATTTGAGGGTGGAGTGTGGGAGGAAGGAGAGGAGCAGAAAAACATAACTATTGAGTACTTGGCTTACTAGCTGGGTGACAAAATAATCTGTACAACAAATCTCCATGACACAAGTTTATCCATAGAACAAACCTGCACATGTACCCCAAACTTAAAACAAAAGTTAAATTTTTAAAAACTGCAATCAAGTTTCTAACACATGAACTTTGTGGGATACATTCAAACCATAGCATTCCACCCCTGGCTCCCAAAATACACATCCTTCTTATATACAAAGTATACTCATTCCATGCCAACAAGTCCAAAATATTTTTTAAAAGCACCAACTCAAAAGTCTAAAGTTTCAGAATAATCTCATTTGAATCCATACCAGGCATCCTGGTCACACTGGGAGTGTTGGGCCCTTGAAGCCTTGGGCATCCCTGCCCCTATTGTTTTTCTGAGCTCAGTCCACCCATTAACTTTTAAAACTTGGAGTCTCACGCCTGCAGCTTTCCCAGGCTGGAGGGCTGGAGTTGCACACGCGTGGCGCTACAATTCTGGGGTCTTTGGGATGGCCCATTTCCATGACTTCTCTGGGTCATGATTCTCTAGGTCAGTGGGGGCTCTCTGCAATGGTCTTTGCCCCTGTAACATGTATTGTTATGCCCAGTCCGTTTATTCCCCAAAGAAGACCACCAGAGTCCAGAGTCAAAGCCAAGCGGCAAGGATCTTTATTGCAAGTTCGAACTTGGTCCCTCCATTCCATAACATACAAGAGGGCCTCGAACGATGCATGCGCTCGCTTTTATAGCCCGATGAAAACAGGATATGTAAGGTTACAGAGAAACAAGGGAATTCTTTAGGTTACAGCATTACAATTGGTTAACATATTAAGTTATACATTTAGCAGTTATCTATTGGTTCCCGTGCTTTCAGTACAAACGGTACTCTCCAGGTGGTGTTTGTACTGGGCCCTGGAAGTTTGGAATGTTTACATTGGGCCCTGGAAGTTTGGAATGTTTACACTGGGCCCTGGAAGTTTGGAATGTTTACACTGGGCCCTGGAAGTTGTGATGTATGGAGGAATGTGTTAGTGTTGGGCCCAGGAAGCTGAGAAGTGTGTCTGATTCCTTTCAGTATGCTGCAGAGAGTAAGGGATCTTTGCAGCAACTACACCCCTACACCCCTATGGCAAGTCTGCCTGGTCCCCCTGAGCCCCCAGGCTATCTGCAACATCCTGTGAAATCTAGGTGGAGATAGTCATGCCCCAACGGCTCTTGCATTCTGCAGGCCTACAGAATTAGTATCTAGAATTATAGAGATGCTCTGGGGGAGAAAGAAATAGTATAGTATAGTATGTGCAAGTAATTCAAAGAATCTGGTCTATCAGCCACTAGAAGATGATATTGTAACAATATTTACAGTCATTAGGATAGGCCAAACAAGGCTATGGTTTTTGGTTTTTTGTTTTGAGATGGAGTCTCGCTCTGTCACCCAGGCTGGAGTGCAGTGGCGCCATCTCAGCTGGCTGTAACCTCCACCTCTAGGGCTCAAATGATTCTCCTGCCTCAGCCTCCTGGGTAGCTGGGATTATAGGTTCACACCACCATTTACACTGTTTACAGCTAAACACACCAGCTAATTTTTGTATGTTTAGTACTGACAGGGTTTTGCCATGTTGGCCAGGCTGCTCTTGAACTCCTGACCTCAGGTCATCCGCATGCCTTGGCTTCCCAAAGTGTTGGGACTACAGGCGTGGGCCACTACTCCTGGCCCAAGGCTATGTTAATTAAAAAAAATAAAAAGTTAAAACCTAGCTGGCTTAGAATATGAGATATTTACTTCTCACTCATGTAGAGTCGAATGAGTGAGGGGCTACTAAGGATTACTGCTAGTGTCTTCCAGAGAAGTGGTTTAGCCACACCTGAGCCCGTTTAAGACACAGCTTAGGTAGCCAAGGGACACTGTACTGGAATGTAAGGAGCAAAGTCCCAAGGTGGCTCTGGGCAGTGAACTTCTGGAGGATGCTCCAGGTCCATCCCCCAAACCATTCTTTTCTTCTGGAACTTTGGGCCTGTAATGGGAGGAGAAGCATCAGAGATCTTTGAAATGCCTTCAGGATCTTTCTCCCATTGTTTTGATAAATAACACCTAGCTTCTTTCTATTCATGTTAATCTCTTTAGCAAAGGGTTCCTTGGCTACACCCTGAATATTCTCTTTCAAATATACTTTTTCACTTTTTACATGACCAGGCTGTGAATTTTCCAAATCTTTCTGCTCTGCTTCCTACTTAATTATAAATGATATCTTTAAGTTATTCCTTTTGCCTCACATCTCACTGTATGTTGTTAAAGGTAGTCACATAGCTGCCTTAATGCTTCACTGCTTATGTATTTCTGCTGGCAGAAATTCTAGTTCCTCACGGTTACATTCTGTCTTCCATAAAGTCCTAGGACATGAACACAATTCAACCAAAGTCTTTGCTACTATATAACAAGGATGGCCTTTACTTTAGTTTCCAATACGTTGTTCCTCATTTTCATATGAGACCTCTTTAGAATGGCCTTTATTGTCTATAATTCTACCAGATTTCTGGTCAAAATCACTTAAGTAATCTTTAAGAAGCTCCAGACTTTCCCTACACTTCCCCTCTTCTTCCGAATCATAACCAAAATTGCCTTTAATGCTTCATTCATGGTAATACAGAATTTTTCTAGGCAACTTCTCCAAATTCTTCCAGAATCTACCCATTATCCAATTTGAAAGTCAATTCCCCATTTTCAGGTATTTGTTATAGCAACAGCCCCACTTTTCAGTACCAATTTTCTGTCTTAGTCCATTTTCTGCTGCCAGAACAGAATACCAGAGACTCAGTAATTTATAAAGAACAGATGTTTATTTGGATCACGGTACAGGAGGTAGAGAAGTTAAAAAGCATGGTACCAACATCTGGCAAGGGTCACCACATAGGGGAAAGGTGGAAAGTGGAAGTGAGCTCATGAGACAAGCGAGAGAAAATCTGACTGAATTCATCTTGTTTATTATGAACTCACTCCCACAGTAATTAACTCATTCCCAAGATAAAGACATTTATACATTCCCCTCATGGCCTAATCATCCCTTAAAAGCATCACTTCTTAATATTGTTACAATAGCAATTCAGCTTCCAACACATGAATTCTAGGGAACATATTCACAATATAGCAGAACCAGTCACATGACAACCATCAACAACTGGAAAGAAGCAAGATAGAATGGTCCTCTTATTAGTTTGGGAAACAAATGAGAGCTAGGTATGAGTAAGCACTAGGGCTTTCTACAGTTCTCCAGTGGTCTGTAAGTCAACGTATTTTAAATTATTATTATGTATCAACATTGAAGCTCACATACAAAAATAAATCAATGTAATACACTACATTAATACATAAACGGATAAAACACATAATCATTTCAATTGATTCAGAGAAAGAATTTGACAGAATTCAGCAGTTTTATATGATTAAAAAACACTAAATGAAATAGAAACAGAAGGCCTATGTGAGCCAATTTAAATTTTATTGGATACCATCCCTAATGATGAATGAAACACAACATTTCATATCACACAGTTGTGTAATAACAGAGGTCAAAAAGCACTCTCAGGACAAAAAAAATTTCTTTCTAATCAAAAGATTTTGAGAGATGCTTCAGTGATGAAATGAAACAAATTCAAAAAGAGAACAACTTTGGTATATAATTAGAAGTCAGAAATCTAAGTATCAGATTTAATACTATAAATTTATTATCTATGCATGTTTGAATCTCTGGAATGTTGGGTAAAAATGTTGACTAAAATAAGCCCCTTTCAATGTCACATGCATTAAATGAGACAATGTGAGGATATTCAGTGTTAGAAAAGCAGCACTCATTTGGCCAGGCACGGTGGCTCAGGCCTGTAATCCCAGCACTTTGGGGAAGTCGAGGGAGTTGGATCACTTGAGGTCAGGAGTTTGAGACCAGCCTGGCCAACATGGTGAAATCCCATCTCTCCTAAAATGTATGATAATGAGCCGGGCATGGTGGCAGGCGCCTGTAATCCCAGCTACTTTGGAGACTGAGGCAGGAGAATCACTTGAACCTGGGAGGCAAAGGTTGCAGTGAGCCAAGATTGTGTCACTGCACTCCAACTTGGGCGACAGACCAAGACTGCATCTCCAAAACAATAATAAAAAAAAAAAGCACTTGGGGAGTTATACCTGATATAAATGAAGAATTGATGGGTGCTGACGAGTTGATGGGTGCAGCACACCAACATGGCACATGTATACATATGTAACCTGCACGTTATGCACATGTACCCTAGAACTTAAAGTATAATAAAAAAAAAAAAAAAAAAAAAAAAAAAAAAAAAAAAAAACAAAAAAAAAAAAAAAAAAAAAAAAAAAAAAAAAAAAAAAAAAAAAAAAGCACTCCTTTAAAAGGTCATATCAGCTTCTCATCACTAGCTTTTTGTTTCATGTTTCATGGAAACAGAGTCATGCTCATTTATTTGTGTATTACAATGGCAAAATTAAGTAGTTGCAACAGAGACTGTGGTCCATAAAGCATAAAATATTTAGTTTGGGCCGGGCGCGGTGGCTCAAGCCTGTAATCCCAGCACTTTGGGAGGCCGAGACGGGCGGATCACGAGGTCAGGAGATCGAGACCATCCTGGCTAACCCTGTGAAACCCCGTCTCTACTAAAAAAATACAAAAAACTAGCCGGGCGAGGTGGCGGGCGCCTGTACTCCCA
>NC_045445.1:66192760-66206539 GCF_002776525.5 Piliocolobus tephrosceles | reverse complement strand
ATTTAGTTTGATTTCTTACAGAAAAAAACAGTTTGATGATATCTGTGTAGGTTTTAGAAGTAATTTTTAAAAAATTACCCTGTACCCCTTCTTTACTGCATGGTAAGATGATCCCAGAAGAATCCACTGTTATAGTTCTCCTGTACTGTTAAAAAAAAAAAAAAAAAGCAATTTTTTGAATACAGAGTCATTTCCCTACTGCTTATTTTTGTCAGCCTTGTCAAAGATCAGATGGTTGTAAGTGTGGCAGCATTATTTCTAGATTTTCTACTCTGTTTCATTATTCTGTGTGTTTGTTTTGTACAAGTACAATGCTGTTTTGGTTACTGTAGTCTTACAGTTTGAAGTTAGGTAGTGTGATGTCTCCAGCCTTATTCTTTTTGCTTAGGATTGCTTTAGCTATTCAGGCTGTTTTTGGTCTCAAATGAATTTTAGAACAGTTTTTTTCTAACTCTGTGAAGAATAATGTTGGTAGTTGGAAAGGAATAACATTGAATCTGTAAATTGCTTTGGGTAGTATGGCCATATTTACGATATTGATTCTTCCAATCCATGAGCATGGAATGTTTTTCCATATATATGCTTTATGTCTGGTTTCTTTCAGCAGTGTTTTGTAGTTCTTTTTGTAGAGATCTTTCATCTCCTTGGTTAGCTGTATTACTAGGTATTTCATATTCTTTGTGGCTATTGTAAGTGGGATTGTGTTTTTAATTTCTCTCTCAGCCTGGACATTGTTCATATATAGAAATGCTACTGATTTTCGTATATTGAATTTGTATCCAAACATTTTATGAAAGTAGTTTATCAGTTCTAGGAGGCTTTTAGCAGAGTCTTTCTGATTTTCTAGGTATAAAATCATATTATCAGTAAAGAGAGATAGCTTGGCTTCTTCTTTTTCTATTTGTCTGGCTTTTATTTCTTTCTCTTGCCCAAATGCTCTGGCTAGGACTTTCAGTATTATGTTGAATAGGAGTGGTGAAAGCGGGCATCCTTGTCTTGTTTGAGTTCTCAAAGGGAATAGATCCAGCTTTTGCCCATTCATTATGATGTTGGCTTTGGGTTTGTCACAGATGGCTATTATTATTTTGAGGTATGTTCCTTCTATGGCTAGTCTGTTGAGGATTTTTATAGTGATGGTACTGGAATAACTGGCTAGCCATATGTAGAAGATTTAAGCTGGACCCCTACTGTCAGGCCTCTGAGACCAAGCTAAGCCATCATAACCCCTGTGACCTACACGTATACATTCAGATGGCCTGGAGCAACTGAAGAACCACAAAAGATGACATTCCACCATTGTGATTTGTTCCTGCCCCACCCCAACTAATCAATCGACCTTGTGACCTTCCTCCCCTGGACAATGAGTCTCATGATCTCCCCACCCTGTGCCTTGTGACCCCCGACCCTGCCCGCAAGACAACAACCCCCTTTAACTGTAATTTTCCACTACCTACCCAAATCCTATAAAACTGCCCCACTCCTATCTCCCTTTGCTGACTCTCTTTTCAGACTCAGCCCACTTGCACCCAAGTGAAATAAATAGCCTTGTTGCTCACACAAAGCCTGTTGGTGGTCTCTACACATGGAAACGCTTGACACCTACCTTTCATCATATACAAAAATTAACTCACAATGGATTATAAATTTAAACGTAAGACCTCAAACTATAAAAAATCTAGAAGACACAACATGGAAATCACTCTTCTCAATATCCGCCTTGGCAAATAATTGTTGACAAAATCTCCAAAAAATATTGCAACACAAACCAACTGAGACAAGCGTGAACTAATTAAACTAAAAAGTTTCTGCACAGGAAAATAAACTGTCAACACAGTAAACAGACAACCTACAGAATGAGAGAAAATACTCACAAACTATGCATCCGACTAAGGCCTAACATCCAGAAACTATAGGGAACTTAAACAAATCAACAAGCAAAAAACAAATAACCCCTTTAAAAAATGAGTAAAGGACATATCCATGAACAGACACTTCTCAAAAGAAGACGTATAAGTGGCCACCAAACATATACAAATCAAAACCACCATGAGATACTATACCACACCAGTCACAATGGCTACTACTAAAAAGTCAAAAAAAAACAACAGATGCTGGTGAGGCTGCAGAGGAAAGAAAGGGAACACTTATGCACTGTTGGTGGGAATATAGATTAGTCAGCCACTGTGGAAAGCAGTCTGAAAATTTCTCAAAGAACTTAAAACAGAACTACCATTTGATCTAGCAACCCCATTACTGGGCATATGCCTAAAGGAAAATAAATCATTCTACCAAAAAGACTTATGCACCCATTTTGTTCATCACTATGGTATTCACAATAGCAAAGACCTGAAATCATTCCAGGTGCCTCATTAATAGAAGATTGGATGAAGAAAACGTGGCATATATATATATACCATGGAATACTATGCAGATGTAAAAAAGAATAGATTCATGTCCTTTGCAGCAACATAGATGCAGCTGGAGGCCATAATCCTAAGCTAATTACTGCAGAAACAGAAAACTAAATGCCACATGTTCTCACTTATAAGTGGGAGCTAAACATTGAGCACACATGGACATAAACATGGGAACAATAGATACTGCAGACTACTAGAGGGAAAAAGGAAGGAGCATAGGTTGAAAAGCTACCTATTGACTACTGTGCTTACCACCTGGGTGAGAGATTCCCACCTCAGCATCACACAGTTTTCCCGTGTAACAAACCAACATATGTACCTCTGTATCTAAAATAAAAGTAGAAATTTAAAAGAAAGTCTTTTTTTTTTCTAGGATGGTGTGATTTTATGGCTTACTATTCTATGGTAGAAGATGCACATGACTTAGAGAAAATAAGAAAAAATGTTCCATCCTTCTAGTCACCAAGAGCACTGCTATAAAAACAAAGTCAGTAAAAGCATGAGAGTGTGGGTCTTCCTTTTTTCTCTGTGAAACAGGAGTGGGAGTTTAGAGAGAACAGACAGTATATTGTTACCTTTCCCAGAAGTTAAGCTGTAAACATTCTCTTTGGCTGTTTGTGAAACGTGCTTTTACAGAACTGAAGTCTAAGAGGAGCAGGTGGAAAGTAATTTATTTAAATAATGAATACACAGACCTTGAAGTTATTTTTTAAGTTGTGAAAAGAATAGACTGAGAAGAATAATCAGATTGGTTTACATTTTGGAATAAATATTTCTTGATGACACAGAGGTGTCCTTAACCCACAGTCATAGGCTTGTGATTTCTGTTATTTTTCACAGTTGTTAAATAAATAAAGAACTTGAGCAAGTTAAGTGTCTGTAAGGGGTTGCATTCACTACCTGTAACCTATGGTTTCATCTTTGGTTTTTCAGTAGTAGCAGAAGGGCAACAGACCAGGCTTGAGATACAGAGAACCGATGATTGAGATGATTTGTTTGAGAGCCCAAACTAACTCACTTTAAACAATTAAAATCAAAGTATTATTTAGGTTAAGGTCCTACAAATTCAAATGTTCTCATAGGCCATGTAGGTAACATAAATTTGTGAATGGCATCGTATATAAACAAAATAGAATTACAGTGCTTTGAGATTGAGATTACAAACTTCTTTGAAGGTGTTCAAATTCAATTTAAAATGTTTTCTAAGCTGAACAAAACAAGTTGCCAACCAGATTTGACTTTCATTTATTGTCCAGCATCACATTTTGAAAAACAATACTTAAATGAGAAGCCTCCTGGCTTTTCAGGGAAATCCCTGATGTGTGATGGTTTGACTTATGATTTTTCAACTTTGGAAAGTGCTACACATTCAGTACTCTCTTTAATTTATGATGGGTTACTTCTGGATAGAACCATCATAAATCAAGGAGCATCTGTATATCATTATCATAAGATAATAAATACACACTTGCAGTAGCCAAAATTACCAAAATATCACTTTTTATACCAGAGTTCTTGGGAAACTAAATTAGTCATCAGAGCAAAAGCAGTTATTCTTGTAATCCCAGCTACTTGGGAGGCTTAGGCTGGAAAATCGCTTGAACTCAGGAGGTGGAGTTTGCAGTGAGCTGAGATTGTGCCATTGCACTCTGTCCTGGGCAAGAGAGCAAAACTCTGTCTCAAGAAAATAAAGCAGCTATTGCTTATGAGGGATATGTTACTCTAGCTATATTTCATCTTTTAATAACTGAACTACTTTTGACTACCAGCCATAATGTCTCTTCAATGGACCCTACAGTTATACAATCACTAATTCTTATTATTTAGCTCTCATTTTAATAGGTTCCATATAAGTTATTGAGCTTTTGTTATGCATTCTGTCAGCAGAAGATAAAATAATTTAATTATATCTTTATTGCTTATATAAAACATATATATAGTTATATATATAATTTTGTATCTATAAATGTATTTCATTATTTAGTTTATATATATTTTATTGTTTAGTTATATTAAGGACTTGAACACACTTTCTAATCATTTTGATTAAATTTTATACCATTCCAACTCTTCTTAGCAATACATTTGAATTATGATAATTTCTTCTTCCATTTTGTGTTGCTATGACAGAATATCTGAGACTGGGTAATTTATAAAAATCAAGAGGTTTATTTGGTTCATGAACGTGGTGGATGGAAAATCCAGGATTGCACAGATGCATCTGGCAAGGGCCTCAGGCTGCTTCCACTCATAGAAAATGGAAGGGTAGTCAGCATGTATAAAGAGATCACATGGTGAAAGAGGAAGAAAGAGAATAAATCATGGAAGTCAGATTCTTTTTAAAAACCCACTTTCTTGGTATTTAATCCATTCCAGGGAGAGAAAAAATTGATTCACCCCAAAAAGAGGGCATTAACCTATTTCTGAAGAATCTGCCCCTATGACAAAAACACCTCCCACTATACTCCACCTCTCAACACTGCCAAGTGTGTGATCAAATTTCAATATGAGTTTTGATGAGGGCAAACATACCATATCCAAGTCCTAGCAAAGAACTATTAAAGATGAAAACCTATGCAGCTATTCATCGGAATGGCAAGAAAAAAAAAGTCTACAGAGGAGAATGAGAGATGCTTTGACCCGACATTAAAGGAAAGTGAGGATATCTAAGAGACTCTAGAGAGGAAAGATGAGGACGGCCAATTAAAATAAATGTTTCCAATATCCCCAATATGAGATGAGACTACAAGTGAGATGCAGGTTGAGAGGAGGCTGGAGAGAGAAATTTGTTTACCTGTGGATCCAGAAAGGTGGGAAGATGAACTGAAACACCTGTAAGAGTAGATCCTGGCCAACAAAGATAAAAGCTTTGTTATCTTGAGTAAGTAAGTGGTTATTCTGTGTGTCTATAAAACTCATTGCATGCACGGGATGTGAATATTGGGGATGGAGGAGTAATAGGTTTTTACTTAAGATGTGGCCTGCATTGGCACGACAATGAAGCTAGAAGACCACAGGGAGGATGTAGGGAAAAGGATGGTAATTAACAGTGATGTTGCAAAAATATTCCTGCAGAAAGTTGAGACATAATATAACACCTAGTCTTTTGGCTTTAGATAGTACCAAAAAACAGCTACATTTTAACATTAACTTTAGAAACAAAATGATGTAGCTGCATTAAAGTAACATCCCTATGTGCTACTTTTTCTGTGTAAGAAATTATTCCAAATTTAGCATCTTAAAAATTAACACCTTTGTGTTACTTTCTCTGTGTAAGAAATTATCCTAAATTTGGCATCTTAAAAAATAACACTTATTACAACACACAGTTTCGGAGGATCAGGAAATACAAGAGTCGCTTCCTTGGGTGGTTCCAGTTCATGGTCTCTCATGAGGTTGCAATCAAGCTGTAGGCTGTGGATGAAATCATCTTAAGGTTTGAAGTGCAAACCCATCCTGATGTTTCACAGAATACCCAGGCAATGTGTCAATGATCATCAATGATTTATTTGCTGTGAAGTAAATAGGCTTCTGAATATTGAAATTTCCTAGACATCATCTGTGTTCATTCGTAGTCCTTATGGGTTATGTTAAGCATATATCGTTCCTGGCATTTTTTGCTATAGTTCCTAATTTGACTGCATAAGAGAGAACCAGCTCCATACTTTATATGAGTCTTGAGAAAAGGAATTGTGGTATTGGGATACTATACCAACTCTTGAATATATCTTAATATAATGGAAATATTTGGAGTCAAAGAGACCTGAGTTTAAATCCAGACTCTGCACATACTAGCTGAGTGATATTGAGAAAGTCACTTAACCTCTTGAAACTTATTTCTTCATCAATAGAATAGGGGAAATAATGTTTGTTAGTTCAGTTTCAGACCTATGGTGGTAATCATATTAAGCAAAAAATACACACACGCACACATACAAAATATATATATATAATATATAGATATGATATTATATATATATCATACATAACCTAGCCCTACAAAGTGCTCAATAAATGGTAATTATTATGATAGCTTTATGTACATAAATATATATATGTGTGTGTGTATATATATGTATATGCCAGCCTAACAGCTTAACATTATGAAAGAAACATGGGCTTTAAAGTAAAAAAATAAAATAAAATAAAAACTGGATTTGTGTCTTGGCTGGAATCATCATTTATTAGCTGAGTGATCTTAACAGTTTTTTATCCTCTCAAAGTTTCAATTTCTTCATCAGTAATGTGTGACTTTAATTATAATATCTACCTCAAAGGGTCATGTGCCCTAACATCTACTAAATTAGAAAGAAAAGTTAGCAGTGCCACCACTACTATTGCCAAATAATTTCACTGGCACTACCTTTTCTCTCCTTTCCTAACTACCATCTTCCCTCCACAACTTGGCAATCTTGATCTTTTCTCAGGATTGCCATGGAAGGAACACAGATGAACACAGATGAACACACACACACACACACACACACACACAGATCCTTATAGCACCTTGAGGCACACTGAAAGTTAGAGAGCAAGCTCTTTCAGCTTATAATTCTTATCAGAAACTTTGTGGTGCATTTATGATGCCTTCAGACCACAAGCCTATACTCCTGAGCTGAGAACATCAGGGAAAATCATCAGTAGACACCCTATTAGTGGAATTCATCAGACTTCATTCTCCCATCCACATCACCAATACTGCTGTTCTCACTTAAATTACCTGACCCTGTCCTCTGATTCCTGGCTTAGCACAACTACAGTAAATATCCCTTTCCCTGCAGACAACCATTGTATAATGACCTCTGTCAGTGGGACTCAATAAGACTTGGATAAAGGCCTGAGGCCTCCCTGATTCCAACCAGAACATCATTGGAATATTTACCCACCAAGTTCACTGCTGAAGACACAACAATACTAACCTCAGTGAAGGAAATACATAAAATAGGAAGAAATACAAATGGCCATGTGCCATGTTTCCCTCAGGTATGAGCATTGTTTTCTATTAAGATCTGTGTGGAATGTAATTCAGAAATATTTATTTCATACCAAGAATCCAGGTGATGCTGATGCATACAAAAAGTTGAGAGAAACTGGTTTTGTCACATTCTCTGTAATATCAGATTTTCTCAGTAGATGGTGTTGTCAAACAATTTTTCTCTATTTCTATCATCATATTAATAGTCTTTCATCAGCATCAAACAAGGTAGCACATTTTTTCTCTCCGTATTATTCACACTGTTCGGTAAGTTTGCATTTTCTTAGCTTCATGTGTTCAATTTTCTCAAGACACACACACACACACACACACACACACACAATATGTATACAATGGAGTGATCCAAAGTTAGGAGAATAAGTTACTAGACCAGAATTGGCTACCATTTCCTATAAAAGGCAAGATAGGAAATAATTTGCATTTTACCAAATATAATCTTGATTGCAACTGCGTAACTCAGTCAAATAGCACTCAAACAACACTACAGGATATGTAAATAAATGAGTGTAGAGCTGTTCCAAAAAAAATTTAGTTATGGGCACTAAAATTTAAATTTCAAGTAATTTTTTTTTTTTTGACACACAGTCTCTCTCTGTTGCTCAGGCTGGAGTACAGTGGTGCTATCTCAACTTGGGAATGTTAGTTCTCTAACTGTTTCAAGCCTTATTTTCTTTATCTCTATAATGGGAGTAATAATAGTAAAGTCCTTTTAGGGTTATCGAAATAATTATATGAGATGATTTGTGAAAAGAGCTCAGAATAACATTGAACGTATGGAAAGCAGTCAGTAAATTAAACTATTGTTATAGGATAAATCCTTTTCTAGACATTTTCAACACATCACCTCACTTCAATTTCATAATAATGCTTCGACGTAGGTATTATTATGTCTCCTTAAGAGATAAGGAAATCAGAACTCAAAGAGGTAAGTGATTTGCTCTAGGTTACATAGCCAGTAGGCAGTAGTCCTGAATTTGAAGTCGCACTCAGGTTTTACTCACCTCACGCTCATGCTTTGCCACTCTGCTTACCTTTTCCTTGAGCTCATTTGTGTAATGCTCTGGACAAAGTCTCAAACTCTTTGTTAAATAGTGCTAGTCATAATTTTTTTGGGGGGGGACAGATTCTCACCCTTATACCTAGGCTAGAGTGCAATGGTGTGATCGTAGCTCACTGCAACCTTGAACTCTTGGGCTCTGGTGATCCTCCTGCTTCAGCCTCCCAAGTAGCCAGTAATACAAGTGTGTGCAGCCATGCCTGGCTATTTTTTATATTTTTGTATACATGAGGTCTCACTATATTGTCCAGGCTGGTCTCAAACTCCTGACCTTAAGTAATCATCTTGCCTTGGCCTCCCAAAGTGCTAGTATTAACAGGCATGAGCCACTATACCCAGATAAAATTTATATTTTTCGGAATTACTGAGATTCACAATCAACATACTAATTTGTGTTTTATACAAAATAGCTTGTGAAACTCAAAAAATATAGTTGTTATGATAGTTTTGTGTGTCAACTTGGCTAGTCTAATATGTGTTGTTACCTGAGATAAGGCTACAGATGCCTAATATCTAGAATTCCAGTGTCTGTGTTGAAGATATCACCTATCATCATTGCTGAAACTGCTGAACTATTGTTTCCAGTACCAGAGTCTTCTGCCCTCTCATCATTCCTACTCTGCTCAAGTTTTTTTGTACTTTTTGTAAGTTTTTTTTATTATTATTTTTAATTTGTTTTGGTACATAGTAGGTGTATATATTTTTGGAGCACATGAGATATTTTGGAACAGGTATGCAAATGCGTAATAGTCACTTCATGGGACATTGGATACCCATCCCTTCAAGCATTTATCCTTTGTCTTACAAACAATCCGGTTATACTCTTTTAGTTATTTCAAAATGTACAGCAAATTATTGTTGCCCGTAGTCCCCATTACCTGCTGTTTTTTCACAGCCTTCTCTTCCTGAGATGCAGGAAACAATTTAGTTGACATTTACCATGTTGTACTCAAAGTTACTCTTTACTTTGAACTAGTCTACTTTTCTACAGCCAGTGTAGGTTCCTCAACTACTTTTTCCTTAGAATGAATTATCTCCCAAGAGTATTTTATGTCCCTGGTTTTAATCTACAATGGACACATATTATCAACTATATAAATATGAGAAGCTACACCCAAACCTTTCTGTGGGCCACTTTTTCCTCAGATAAAGATTTTCTGCTATATAAACAATTGATTACTTCACTCAACTGCTATACACATAATTATTGAGCACAACTCATCATTCAAAAATTTTATTGAATAGTTAGCTAGGTAGTTGTTTGAGAAATGAACATATAGCAGCGGCAAGGTAAGACAAGACCTTTTCCCCCAATAGAGCTCACATTCAAGCTGGTAAGGAGAGGGAAAAAAAATAAGCAAAAACAGTATTCATCTGAAATAAACTAAAACAGTATAATGTGACTCATAATATAGAGAGATGATTCTTTGTAATGGGTGCAGTCAGGGAAGACTTCTCTGAGGGTTAGTATTTAACTAGACATCTGAATGATGTGAAATATCTAGAGGAAACAAATTTGAAGCAGGGTGAATAAGTGGAATCAAGACACAGAAAAATAGTCAGTGTGACTGGAATATAGCGAGCAAGGGAGTGTGTGGTACAACATAAAGTCAGTCTGGCAGTCTCCAGATCATATAGTTTCTACTAAGTTCTAAACATGGTGCTCTGTACTAGGATATCTTTGTAGGCCAATTATATTATGGATCTCCATCAAAGCATAGTTAAAAATATATGCTAATCAAAATTCACAGAACTAAGTATATAATTGCAAAGTACTTTAAGGTAAGTGCCATTAAGGAGATTATCTAATGTTATGAGAGTATATAAGTAAAGTGTGAAACCTGATTTGATTAAAGAAAAATTTCCACAGATGATGATGATGAGCTGAGATGCACAGGACAAGTAGTTAGTAAGACAAAATGAGAGAAAGATTGGAATTATAGACAAAATATGTCGTTAACTTTTTCCACTTTTTAACGAGTAGTGAGACAAGAAACAGATGTCTTTCTAAGGAACTAAAGTTATTTTTCTCTTTTCACTTGGATGTACAAAATAAGAAGTTTAGATTAAGAAGAAACAAGCAGTTTAAGAGTAAAAGTACACTTTAGTTAACAATACAATCATTAAAACTTAAAGGCCTCACTCCAGGTTTCTGGTGGTCATTGATTTCTTTCTCTGTGCTGCTGTTATAGCATGACTTAGAAAAGAAGGCTACACTTAGATCTGGAGAGGTGGGACCGTTGTAAGCTGAACAGAAATGTACTGCTGCAGTCTTCCGGGGGAAGTAGGTGAATAGTCATTTTGGGAAAGGCACTGTGCCACCAGCTTCTAGAAAATTTTCTCAAGTGTACGATCGCTGTATTTTTTCTCAAATATTTTTTTGAAATCTCTCCCTGAAGAGTGGCTTTGAACTCTAGCTTTGCTCAGATAGGGCTCCCAGAAATTTGGTGGTAAATATTTATATGTTTTTCAAGATACTTCTTTATCCTGGTGGATGGCCAAATACCTGCGCCTGATCGTAACCAGGTATCTTCCTCACAGGAAGAACTTGCTTATGCTGTCATATGCCCTTTTGGTTCTTGTCTGACCTCTGTCCAGTTTATTCTTACTGAGATAGCCACTCCCCAGCAGAGTCCTGATCAGGAGGAGAATCAGGTGTGGCACAGAGAAGGCAACTCAACAAAACACAAGAGATAACAGAAGCAGTGTATTACTTACAAATCCCAGAGAGAAGAAGGCGGCATGCCTCACAGGGAAAACAAGAAGTAGGGAAGCTGTCTGGGACACATTGGTTCAACCAACAGGTGGGGAAGAAGAGAGAAAAAGGAACCTGTGGGCCAAAGCCTTCGTTGAGATTCAAGGTGTTACCCAAGTAAGTTTTCTGTGTGGAGTTCTAATTGGTAGGTTTTGAATAAACAGGCATGAGTTCCATCGATTCCCACTGTGACTGAGAAGTGACCACTATGGCTTATCTGCAAAGCCTATGTAGGATGTGGGGATCAGTCAGGTAGTATCTAGCTGTCCCATAAAGATGTGGTCAGTAGGAGGTGATTGTATAAGAAAGATATATGGATCAATCTGCTTGAGGAACTGGGGGAGGCAGAGAACTGGGAACTGTGTCAAGGATGACTGAGCCTTGCTTGTGGTATGAAAAGCCAACTCTATATTCAAAATAGATGCCAAGGCAACATAACTCTATTAGGATCTATTATACTGGCCTCATAAAAATTTTGACCAATCAGACTATTCTAGTAACTTGGAGTTCTGGAAATGTTTTTCTTGAAGTAAACAGAAAAGGAAAACAATGCTAAATGATGGTGATGCATATGTACAAACCAAGAAGTAATTTTATAACATTAATGTGTGTATATATATCGGTAAAATGTCAGCTGCAGGTAACGGAACAATTGACTGAGTGGCTTAAACCAGAATTTAAAATGTATTGCATAAGAAGAAATCAAGAGATAGATAATACTTGGTTCGGTACAGTGCCAGAGTGATCTTCTTAAAAAGTGATGTGTAAGATGTTAAAAATAGGGGAAGCTTAGTCTGGGGTATGTGACAACGCTGTAGTATTTTCACAATATTTTTTTTAAATCTAAAACTTCTCTAAAATAAAAAGTTTATTTTAAAAAAAGTGATGGTGTTATGATAGTCTTTGAAATACTTCCTCCTCTAAATGTTTAATGTCAAAATTTAACTTTGTTTTAATTTTAATATTTTGTTTAATTTTGATGTTGGCATTGATGTTTTCAAATAAGCAAAGTGCATGTATTTATCACCACCACCAATACCCTCTCATTGCTAATATTTGATTAAGAAATAAGCTAAATATTGACCTGTTATTAGATAATTCTCAAATTCCGAGAGAAGTTAGAAAGAAGTTTGGAAACCTAAATGATACCTTGTCCAAAATAGACTTAAGCAGTACTTCTATAAATAACCAAATTTTGAATGCTCTCAAGTACAGATTAAAGTCAAAGTAGATAAAGCATTATGTTCTGAAATCTATAAACAGAGAGTTTTATGATTTTACTGATGTCATTTGATTTTCAAAGGCTGACATAGTTGATACTGCAGAAATTTAAAAAAAAAAAAATTGAGATTCATCATATGGATGTAAAACATTTTCTACCAGTACTGTGAAGACAAACAAAATAGATTATCACAACAACATATGAATTGAGATTTTAAAAGCTCCTTCTGGAAGACCCAATTAAAATATTAAAAATATAGTTATATATATATGTGTGTGTGTGTGTGTGTGTGTGTATGATATCAGGTTCCATATTTCACAGTTCAGGCTCAGAAAACATCCAATTAAGACCATAAACAGCAATTTGATGACTAATAATAAAATCTACTGTTTTTGAGCAGCTAGGCATTGCTCACTAATGGGTGACCAAGGGGCTACAATAAATTCCTTACTCACCCCTTAGTGAGCAGTCCCTTATTTCAGAAAATACCTTGGGGAGGATAGCTATACTGTGTTTGCTTATGTTTGCCACTGCAGTTGAAATAATTCATGAGACCCTGAATTGGCTCCCAGAACCTGGAACTTTTCAAAGGGTTACAGTGGGAGAAGCAGTGACATGAAATGATACTTCACCTAAGGAAATATTTAACACTATTTGAGGATGAGGCAACATGGAAAGCTCTAGAGGAATGTTTCTCAAAAAATGGTTCACTGATAGATTCAGTCTGTTTTAAGTTATTGCTCAGACATTTCATTTTAACACATTAATACCAAATAAATTATTCTATAGGATCTATAATTTAGTAAGAATATATTTTATCATAATCTGTTCTTGAGCCCCAGGCTGAGATACATTGTCACCAGTGCTATTGCATCCATGTGGGCCTATTCTTGGGCCTACAGGCATCTTGCCTTGGTTCTGGTAGTGGTGGCAATGGGTGTGTGAGTGGGCAGGTCCTTGAGCTCCTGGGCAGAAGGCATGGGATGTTAGATGATGTTAGCAGTGGTGGTACAACCTTCTACCTTTCACACACATAAATTATAATTGCCTCATAAAGTGATGTGATATTCTATCAATCAATGTAGAGAACATAGCTGTCAACATTTAGAAATATTTACATGAACAAAAGTAACTGATTGAACTATAATCTTTCATGTGATAAAGACGGTGTTGAATAATATTTTTGTGAGATTTGGGTGGGGACACAGCCAAACCATTTCAAGCCCTCAAACAACAATAATAGCATTGAATATAAACCAATTACATATTTCACTTAAAAGATATGGACTGCCTGAGTGGAGAAAAAATTTTTTTTTTTTTTTTTTTTTTTTT